>NC_056725.1:480147990-480305490 GCF_019279795.1 Protopterus annectens | reverse complement strand
GGAATCTGGGCTTAATGGGTTGTGGGTGGTAATTTCCAGGGGAGGGGAGGGCAGTGCCCACAGGATGTGGGAGTGCAGTTGCGTTGCCATCTGGTATGAGTTAACAAGAGTCCTGATTGTGGGTTTAACTTGTGTCCTAGCTGTGGGTTTAATTTCTTGTTGAGGAGGAGATTTTGGCACGGGACACCATCACATCCCATGGATGCTGTGTTTTTGAGGTGCTAGGATTTTTGGGGGCGCTTTGGGCTGTGGAGGCTTGGGGGGGTTTGCAATCGTTTGGTATTGGGGTCTGGATAAGTTTCCAGGAGGGGCACATGCTTTGTCAGAGTCTGTGTTGTCAGTAATGAGAGTATCAGTTTTCTCAAAGTTCATCTTTGATCTCAGTTCTGAGCATATCTGGGAGTTTTCTCCAAATCTTCCTTTGGATCTATTTATGAGCCTTATGATTTTCTTTTTTTAGATTTATCCTGTGCTTTTAATTTTTGTGATTTTTATTTCTCTTGTTTTTAGGTATATTTTACTCTTGGTTTTTGTACCTGAAGTCAGGGTTGCTTACCTTTTATCTATTTTTGTCCTTTCTTGTTTTGTCCTTTTGTTTGGCTTGGGAGATTTGGTCCCAGGTGCTTGCAGAAAAGATGGTTTGTTTTGTTCTTGTGATCTTGGATCCATTTTATCTTATGCAGCTGCATGGCCAGTCCTAGTGGTGCATTGGTCTTTAGAAAAAGTGTTCGCAGGTTTTTTCCTCGGCTTTGTTTGCCACTGGCCTTAGCGGTGGGGTAGTTTTTTCAAGTGAAGTCGGCTTTTGATTTGATCTTCAGTGCTCTTTTTTATTCAGTGAGGGTGGGATGAGGACCTCCAGCATTCTGATGATGATTGATCTCAATGAGATCAGGTATACTATCTCGGTGCATGAACATTGTGATGCCATGTTCCATGTTGTGATGATGGAACTTTTGATGTTGGGTGTTTTGGGATGGAGTGTTCAGGCAGTTGTTTTTTTCTGATTGATTCCACCTGCTTGGGTTTGGGCTGGGGGCTTGGGTTTGGTAAGTGTTTCATTCCCCTATATGGTAAGGTATTTGAGTATGTGGGTGTGTGTTTGTTTGATGGTTTGCAGAGGCTTTGTGTTTCAGGAAAGGAGGTTCCTGAGTTTGTGAGTTGCACCTGTGTAGTTACAATTTTGACACAATTAATAAGATTATCATTTTTTTCTTAAATGGCATTCTAAAACTGTTCTGCCAATTAACAATATTTTCACCTCTTCTAATAAATTCTTCCTTTGTTCCTTCACTACCATCTTTTTCCCCAATCTCATAACTAGGTTAGAAATTTCCTCCATAGAAAACTGAAAAACACCTATATTAATTACATCTGCAAAATTTCCCACTTTTTCTTTACTAAATGACAGCCCTACTTTTCCAAATAATTTACCAACTCTTACCAAAATTTCCTTCATCCAGATCTTATTTCTAGTCATTAAATTCATGTAAGTTATAATGGGAATACCTACCTTTCATTTTATAAAATACTTAACTTCTGAAAAAAAAAAAATTCCATATGTATAGTACCCATGACCACATTAAACAAGATTCCCCTCATTTGACAGCCATTCTTAAACCCTCTCTAAATTTTAATTTCTTTACCCAGTTCACAATTTAATAAAATGTTAGCTATACTGCTACTGCAATCTGAACTTAATAAATATAAAAAATCCATTTATACCATATAGTCTTAACATCTCTCACATCTGTACAGCATTATCAAATATGTTCACTACATCTCCAGCTAACCGTTTCACTACCCCCAATTTGTTTATAATATCATCCACAATTTCTCTTATAATCCATAGCATCTTCTGAGATTGTCTCTCTTTAATCCCATTTAGCCACTCTGCCATACACTCAACCGTAATTCTTTCAAATCTTTTTTGCATTATTTTCATGAAAATTATATGGTGAGTATTGTTTATAGTTATTGGCCACCAATTTTAATATAATTTCTCTCCCTTTCTTCCAAATTAATCTCACTACACCTTTACATATTTTCCCTATGTCTATGCCTTGCCTTAACAAACTATTAATTACCTCCAAAAATACAACTTTCCATTCCTCTTTCCTATCCTTATACATCCTATTCCCATCTCCATGTATACCTGGCACTTAATCAATATTAACTGTTCTTAAAACCCCATTCATTTCTGCTGTACTAATATTTTCTTTTAAAACTTTCACATTTTCCTTATTCAAATGCTGTATTACCCATTGTCTCTTTTATTGCTTTTCACAACAACTAAAAGTTTCTCAAAAACTTTCTACCACAGCTGTAATCTCGTTTTGTCAGCTTCTGACATCGCTTTTCATTCATTATTTTTCTAATCAAGCTCTCCCTATTTCTTAAACATTTTGCCAGAAAGTGAGGTATCTCTTCCTTTCTCCCTCTCAAATAATACTAGTGCCTATATAGTTTTGACATTACTCTCTGTATATTATTTTTCATAAAGCTCACATTTTCTTCAACAAAGGCACATCATCCACTTCTAGTCAACTATACATACCACTCATAAGTTGCCCATATTCTTATTAGTACTCTTGCTTATTCCACTTCCTACCACCGCATACACCATCCTATAGATTTTTTTAAAGACTAAGCACTATTCATCCCAAGAAACATAGACATTGTACATTGTAATATGATCTTCCCAGAACTGCTCTAACTTTATATTAAATTACCTCTTATTATACCATTAGTCATCTGTTAATACTTCTCCCTTCTTTAATAACTACTATTTCCCCAAATTCTGACCTGAAAGACAAACTGTGGGGAAACACTGTCAAAAACTCTATTCTCAACTTCCTCTAACTCTTTTGAAAAAAAAAAATAATCAATCTCTATTCTTATCATCTCTTTAAAAAAAAGTAAAAGTAATCTCTTTTGCAATATACACCTTCTCTACCTTTATTAATTCATAACTGTTTTAACATCCCCTAAAATTTATTTTTTTTCTTCCTAAAATCACAATTTCAGTCTCCTCATGACTACTAAGCCATTAATAGCTACATAAGGAATTAAGCCTACAGACAGTTTCTACCTTTCTTTTCGAGTGGCATATGCATACACACATATCAGTCTATAATATCCCCACTGATAAACAATAACAATTGCTCTTCCTAGTTCCACCATTATTAAATCCAGCATGCATATATCTTTCATTGTCCACAAAACTGTCACTCCTGAATGTGTATCTAACCCTAAACTCCATACTATCTTAACACCCCACATCTTTTGAATTCTCTCAATCTGTTATACAAAACATGCATTTAACAAAACAATAACATCTCGATTTTGTTTTCCACACCATTTCTGCACTCGTATTCAAATTCACTGACAACAAAATAACATTTTCTTTCCTCTTTTTTTCTTAATTTTTGGGAGACATTTCTTTAATTTTATTTTTCTAATCCTCACTCTTTCACAAATAGATTAAACAAATCTCCATTCCTGTCCTTCCATTTATTAGTGTATCCCATTTCTTCCCCCCAAAAATCACATTTGTTTTCTGCAACTGCTTCTTCTTCCTGTAATCCTATTTATATATTATCTAGCATGTCTTGAGCTACTTCTCCTTTTTCTTCAGTGTTATCTTCTTCCCTTTCACCCCAACCACCAGAAATTCATCATATTTCCTTTAGTCAGTTCCCCCACCTTGTCCTCTTCAAAATCAAACCACAAATGTACTTTCTTTTTGCATTTCTGCATAGGTTCATAGGTAGGTACTAGGCTATTGGCCCTAAGGCCTATACAAGCCCAGCCAAAAAAGTACCCTGGCTTTTGCCACCCAAGTAAGTTATTTTTCTGTGCCACTGTCGAGCAGAGCCACAGAAGTGATCCCCCGGGCTGAATTTTCTATTTCCCATCCAATTATCAAGATTTTTCTTGAAGAGTGCTAATGAGGAGCTTTGTTTGATATAGATTATATTGTATTGTATCTTCTTCTTTCAGCTTTTCCCGGTTGGGGTCGCCACAGCAGATCATCTGTCCGCTCATGATTGGAAGTGGAGTTTTACAGTGTCGAGTTACCAGCCCGGCACCCAACCTTCCACAGAAGGCACACACACATGCATACACTCACACCTAGGGCCAATTTAGAGTATGTATTATATACATGCCATAGGAGAAGCTAATACCTCTCAACCTCTTAGAGCAAGAAATCTGAACTAAGCCACAAATAAAGGGGAGACAAAGGCCTGAAAATAGGGACACGTTTTAAATATTGCTGTTGCAAACTTAGAAAGTTGGTAGAATAACAGGTTTTGCATTAGCATTCATTTTCTGAAGGCATTATTTTCTGACTTGAGTCCTCAATGATTTGCCAGTGATTTTCCAGAAAACTACAATTTATGAGAAACAGACCAAAAATAAGTAAAAAATATGGACATTCTGCAAAAATCTGGACAGTTGAGAGCTATGAGAAGCTTGTGTGCTATGTCTACTTTCCCTATATTGTTGTCAACACCCTTTTTTCAAATTGACTAATTAAATGTGATGTGTCACTGCAAAAATGCTTTAGTCTGCCCCAAATATTTTAATACCGCTCTGCATACTGAAATAAAAATAACTGCCAAGCAAATGTTTCATATTTTTAGTTTTTCTCAGTTTTTAAATTTACCCCACATTCCACATATTTTTGTCATCTTTACATTTTTAACACATTTAATATACTGACACATTTCTTTTCAAAAAATCAAAAATATGACTGTCCATTATTTCATCAGTTTGAATTGTATAAACATCGTCCTAAAAGGTTATAGCCTTTGCCCTAAAAATGGGATATTCCACCTTTTTTATCATACATATTCAAACATTTATTTAAAAGTGCCACAGTGTCAAAAGTAAAATCACAAAATGTTTATCTATCCAAATGTATGAAAGAACGTACATATGAATCTTTAAAAAAGGTAAATAGACTTTTGTACAATAGTTGTGCCTTTATAGGAGGCTAAGAGGTTGTAGTTGTGTTATAACTAGGAAGATAATTATACAAAATTGTAGTGTCATTGGGCAGTGTCTGTGAGTGATAAGCCAAGTAAGCTGTAGTTTGATATTTAGTCCTGCATAGCTTATGTCCTCCCTATCTTCAGGATCTTCTGGCTTGGTGTCAGCCTCCACATTCACTGCACTAAACTTGTGGCCAAGGTTTAAGTGTTCAGGTATTAGGGCTTTTGTGTCAGGGGCCACAGCTCTGAAACTTATCTCTTTTTCTGATGGTGCTAGCCCCTGGCACTAGCTATGATCAAATGTTCTGTAAAAGTGCATCTCTTTGAACTGAACTATAATTAATTATGCATTCATCCTGTTCAATTGATATTTTGTTATGGTCAAATCTATTCCTTGAAAATGTATCTCTTTAATCAAACTTTGATTAATTATTCATTTAACTAGTACAATCACTTTTTTCATTTTAATCCCTGTTTTTATTGTACTCCCTTTACATTTTGTGTCAAGTTTTTATTTTCATATACGTTTTACTGATCTGCATGTTGTATTGTCATCCTTAATTATTTTATTCCTTATGTTTGGTATTTTACTATTTCTTTTTACTTGTTTCGCATATACTAGGTGTAAGCTCTTTTATAAATAAGAAACTAAAGTTAAAGCTGCTGAAGCCTATATTATAATGTGCATGTTAATATATTTTTTGCAAGAAGAAGATTACATTTCAGGGTCCTACGCCTGGTATCATTGCATATGTTTTTAAGATGCATAACAAATTTATTTCATGCACAGGCATTGTTTTTAAACAATATGAAGGGGTTAATACCTGAATACTTGAAACTAGGAAAGTCAGTGGAAGAGGTATTCTGAGGAAGAGACAGTGTTATGATAAAGCTGTGAGCTGATAGCATATTTTGGATACCATGGACTGGGCTTTTATTGTGTTGCCTACCAGATTATACTTTGTACTCTATCCTGTATTACATCAAAAGAAAGGCATCTTGAAAAATATTTATATAACTATTGCCGTACAGACAGAGCAGGGGGGCAGGATAATCAGCATCTAGGGTTGTACTGAGGTAGGACATGTCAAAAAAAAATTCATTTATGTAAAGTAAAAAAAAATAGTATCTTAAAATTGAGGATTAGGAAACTGCATAGTATGTGTCCAGATTCTAGACAGGATGTTATTTATTATTGGAAATCTGCTGAGAGGGTAATCACAAAACAACCACAATGGGCTGTCAGCAAAGTCCAACCTCTCAAGATAGGTGAAAGTTAAACAGTCATACATTTAAGGTAAATGGAAGGAAATTAACAAAACTACTGAATGGGTGGGTTAAATGGAATGAAACAGGATTATGTTACAACAGGGTCAGGTCTGTCCATGGTTACTATTTTGTACAAATAACTGGCCACACACTTCCACACATGCTAAACAATGTTCCAGCAACAGTCTGTCTCTTCAGAATACATGCCAAAATGAGACTGAAAAAGAAAGCTGATTTCAGCTATATGATGTGGATGAACAAGATCTACTAAAACACCATGAAACCCAACACCTTGGTCTAAATACAAACTAGTTGGACATGACTATATCAAAGGTTCTGATAAATAAATAAATAAATAGTTTATGCTTTATTTCCTCCATATACAAACTCTGACCTCCCATTCTGATTATCCTGACTTGAATGTGCATCTCTTTCAAAAATACAAATAGTTTTATAGCCTACATTAGACAACATGGGCAAAAACAAATTACGCTTTCACAATGCAAAGTGCTTCCGCATTTCTAAAAGGTGCATTCCTTATTGTGTGCAGAAAACTGAAAAGCAAACCAAACAGACTGTAGGAATGAAAGAGATTTGTTTCTTAAATGGAGAGACATTGTAATGAAATGCAGCTGTGCAGACAGGTGCACACAGACAATCCATTAGTTTAGAAAGCTGTATTTATTTTATGCAGGGACACATTTACTCTATAATGAAGGCTGCTATTCCTGGTTTCATTCAGTAGAAAAATACTACTGAGCCTGTTGCATCTTGCAGGGTGCAATTTACTGAAGGTCTGGTAACTATGGAATTCCTGTATATCTTGCCTAGCGCTATTACAAGGGGGTATGTTCAGTTCCATGAGGTACAGTGACCTTAGAGTTGATTATATTAATAGAGGGTGCAGGCTGATATTGGGTCTGTGCCTCCCAACATGAAGCAATGATTTTGGTGATTAAGCAAAAGTAGGCTTGTTTTCAGCAAGACAATTTTACACTTTTCGGTAGCAGATATGTTTAAGCTCATTGCCGCATACGTAGACAGCTTTTTAGGGTGCCTGTACTTCGCACAAGTTGCTTAGCATGTGTAAATATTTCATGTGGAATTAATCAGTAACACAACACATCAGCTGAAGCAAAACAACTGAAACTACATTCAGCACTGGACTAGTGCACATATATGCTCCATTCCTGTACATGTGAATCCTGCATTACTGCTGACTTGTGTGTACTGTGGAGTTGTACTATAAGTAAGGATCAAGGCAGTCATTGCTGTCAACGTATTTCCAAAGAGAATGCATAATGATTCTTTAGCTATTTGATAAATCTTGCTAATATAAACAACCTGTGATCATACGGTACAGAGTTATGAAAATGTGCAAAAGTATGCCAACAGCGAACATTTCATTATGAATCCACTTTGCCTTCCATGTTTTAACTTCAAAACATTTCTTGCAAAGGCATTCTGTTGCATTTTATCATGCATATACTTTGTATTACATATACTATATATGAGCGAACTTCTCCCATGCTGACAAAAATAAATCAGTCCTCAAAAATTACCACAGTTGTGTTGTTCACTTGTCTAAATTCTTACTGGGAAAAGAACAAAAGACCACCCTTATATATTACTTGATAACAGAAGATATTTATTTTTCAAGAAGTATGGAAAGTGTGGGAATGCTGGATATAGGCCTTATGTTAGAGAGAGTTTGAAATCAAAGTCAAAGTAAACTTTATTGTCAATCAGATATACACAGTAGTGCAAGCTGAATGAAATTGCATTGCTTTGGTCCCAGTGCAAGACATAACAATGGACACATAGTTTGAGCGACAGTAAGACTAATGCACATACAGTAATAATTAAAATGTTAACAACACAATAACTTACCACAATTGGACAAGAAGACATTAGACAATATATATTAGTAGGTATTGCAAAAGGGGTTGGCCACAGGCATTGGAAGGATGACAGCATGCCTCCTTGGCTGGCAAACCCCATTAGTGAGTTATAGTAACAGCTAGAGCAGTTTAGTAGTGAACTTTAAGGCTACTTCGAGTAGGGCAGTATGCAACTGATTGTTATATCCATTGCTTTTCTCTAGGTTGGGTAGGAGTACTTAAAGTTGTGCCACAAAGAAGAAAAAATTGTGGAGCTAGCTGATACCATAAAGCATGAATGATGGCATACTAAGGGATGTGAAAAGCATAATCGCAGAGTATTGGGTTCTGGTGACACAGGAAGTAGAAGGGAAAAGTTATGATACTCAAGAACTTCTTTGATCACTTTCCGAAACAGTTTATAATGTTTAAGTGTTTTTATTGTTATTTTCCAAAGAACCATGCTTTAGCCAATTTGATTTCAATTCTTCAGGTACATTTTAAGTCATTGAGGGGCTGGTGAGTTCCAAGAGAGCAAAGCATCTTCAACTATTTATATAAATGACCCCTTTGTACTTAGAATTTTACTCCTATAGTGAGCCAGATGTCAGCTGGGTCAATAGATATTCCTGATGGTAATAGAAATACCTTTTTCCTGTATTTGGAGACAAGACATGAACAAAAAAGACATGTTACAGAGAACATCAGAATAGTACTAAAGTAGAATCTAACTAATTGGTACTATGAGCCCATAGAATACAGATTCATTGGAAAGCAAGAAACATTGACTTATGATCAGGATCAGAGTGGGTTGACCCTATTGAAAGACCATTTGGACACAACTAGCCAGTGGTAGTTGTTCTAGTTAATTAGAATAATAAGTGACATTGACCAGGTGTGTTACATAAGTCTGAGAGATATATGAAAATAATTTGTGATGATGTGCTTGGTAAAAATGTGTACCGGTTAGATACGTTCATGATCACTTAAGCCTTGACATAACTGAGATCCAGCATTACTTAACCAATTTGCATTAGTATCCACTAGAAAAATGAAGCTGATCTTGAAAAATCAGGACTTAAAACCTCCTGGGGGAGAGGCTCCTTAGAAGGATCGTGGTTGTGTCTGTTCATAGACTAGGTCTGGCCCATATGTAAAATTCAGCATGGATTGAGTTTAAAAGCTGATAGGGAGAGAGATGCAACATTTAAGCCAGGTCTTTGAAAGGTACAGAGTTTTTGAAAATTCAACAGTGAGTCATGCCTTAAAGCTGGTCGGCTTTATTACTGCAACATCTAAAATTGTTGTAAAGAAAATTAAGCTTTGGTGAATGCAATTTATCATCTGGTAGTAAAAGAAAAAGGAACAGAATAAGATTAAGGGTCTCATCTGCTTCCCAACGTCACCTGAGAAAAAAAACATACATCCTCTATCTATGTAACAAAATGTGTGGTATTAATAAAGTGATATTTGTATGTATTATTTATGTTGTTGTTGTCTTTTGGCTTTTCCCGGTTAGGGGTCGCCACAGCGGAACTCCGGTCCACTGATTGGCAATAGATTTTCATGAACGCCAAGGTGCCAGCTCAACGTTCAACCTTCAGCGAAGGCATGCCCATTTATCATGTCTTTCGAATGCCCACCCAACCACGGGGAGGACATGCAGACTCCACACAGAAGAAAGTTCCCACACTCTAGCCAAGAATTGAACGGGAGAACTTCTTGCTGTGAGGCAACAATGCTACTGCTGCACCACCGCTGCGATTGTATGTATTATTTATGTATCTATGTATTGTTTATGTATCTATGAATATATGTATGCATTTATTTATTTATTTACTTATTTATTTATTTATTCATTCATTGTGTCTTTATAGATTGCAATTATTTTATTGCATTTTGCTGTATTTGTTTTAGATTTGGGAAAGTAAACTGGCCCAAAGGACTCTTTTCAGTTTTAACCCAGCTAATCTCACAAACACAATAAGTAAATAGGATTATGAATTTTTTTAAACATCTTTATTAAATATTACATTAAACAGTGACACAGGCACACATATATTAATAGACAATAAACAAACCACACTAACATTTCTTTTGTTATTTTAACAATTTTTATTCCCTCCCTCATTACATAAATTGCTCAATTTCTGCCTTCCCTTAAATTTCACTCCTCCCACTGAACACTGTTCTGCATGTTTTGTGCCCAACAGTCCATTTATATGTTATTTGCCCACTCCTTTTCTAAATATCCCACAACCAGTTCTTTCATTTCCTTTACAACATTCAGTACTTATGGTTTGTTTAGATTTTGATTTCCATTTTCTAGTAATTTTCTTTTTGGAAACTAATAGCATTCGACTTACTAAGGCCTTGCTATGTCTAGGCAATTCAGATCCTGTAATCCAGCTCAGAAGAATCATTTCATTAGTTACAGCCATTTGCTCCCCCAACATTTTGACAAAGTATTGTAAAGGGATTTTTTTTTTTAATCTGCCACACAATTTGAACAAATATTCAAGTTATACAAAACAGATTTCAGAAATGTTATTTATATATATGTATATATATATATATATATATGAAACATCATAAGCCTGAAAATCAAAATCCTGAAACCAAAAGCCTGAAAATTCAGAATCCTGAAAACTCAAAATCCTGAAAACACAAAATAGACATACTGATGTCATTGTGGCGTGTTAGGTCATACGTTAGGGTCAGTGTGGTTGTGGTTGGTTTTATTTTAGGGTTTAGGGGTTAGGTTTAAGTTAGGTTAGGGCATGTATGCAATAGTGACAAATATATATTAGTGTCTTTATAGTGACATATTAGCATTATTTGTGTTTTATGGGAACCATATATATATATATATATATATATATATGTATACAAACAACTGTACAAATAAATTGCATAAATGCCATGATAAATAATGTTTAGTAGAATTATTCAAGCATAATTTGACTGTGCATTTCATGTACGGCTCACTTTGGGATAAAAACAACAACAGCAATAATAATAATAATAATAATCATCATAATAATAATCATAATAACACGAGGCATGAATTCTGAAAACAGAGGCTAAAAATAATGGTGACGAGAAACATGTCAGAAAAGGACAGGGTAAGGAGGATGTAGCTATGGGTAAGTGTATAATAAAAAAATGGTGGTATAGGGAGATTAATGTCTGTTCCAAAAGCATTTGTAAGTAGTAGACTGTACTTAGGAAATATGTGTTCCCATATTTGTGGGAGACACTTGGGAAAAGGTCCAGCGAATGGATCTTTTATGTCCATGAATATTTTGAAAAGGCAAAATGTTGATGCAGTTCTTAGCATAATTCATCAATAAATCTGTTCTTCATACTTCCATCTCACTGACAGTGTTAGAACATTTAGAAGAACCCTTTCTTTAGTGACAAATTACTGACAAGAGTACTGAGTGCCTGGCAAGTTTACATAAAGTGCATTTTGAAAGGTATAATAGTAAAGTTCTTGTCTTGTCAGACATTTCACTCTGATAGCATTGCAACTTATTTCAGAATTTCCTGCCTGTTTGTTGGCTGACTTCAAATGTGACTTTTTTTGTGTGCCATTCAATTTGTTCATAAATAATTCTTTGATATTAAAAATGTATCTTCAGCTCTGCCAGCTTTTCATCTTGTTTGATCTCACTAACTGCTGCACTAACCTTTTCAATGGCAGCTTCTGCTTTGACCAGCTCTGGGGTGCAGAGGGATGAAGCCCTGACTGAAAATAACTGATTCCACATTCATTCGACAGATTTGGTCCCCAGAGAAGCAGCTAAAGAGTTTGACGGATGGTAAGGTTGCTCTGTTCATCTCTACCTGGGCAGTGCATTGAGTTTCTGGCAAGATCTACAGCCCAAAGTAGAGATCAGGGGCTCCAAGTCTATCAGAAGCAATGGATATGTGCATCTGCAGACCAGTCCTGGCTTTCGTACCTTAATAGCACTTAACATTGGCATGAAGGTGGGTCTAAGGGTAGGCATACTAATGTAAAAATCCTGAACAACACAGGAATATGGTTCATCTTGACATAACTCTCTCCTAGACCAGCAATGTGATCACAGCCAGCAAATGGAGGAATAAGTGCATCAGAACAGTGTAGTAGGGACTTGATGATCTGGGTGGGAAAGACCAAAAGGCTGCTTTCCTCTTTGTGACATGAGAACAGAACTCTCTGTCCTACCAGTGCTGACTGACTGACTGTTTCCCCATTTGATGACTTAGATTCCAGTTATGTTTTTTTTTTTTTATTTGAGGGGGGTAGATTTCCATTTTGAATTGTTGAGGCAGATGAAGAGAGGCTTGGTTTCCAAAGTCCCTGATAGAATTTTGTGGCTATTGATGTGGTAGTGGTTAGAATATGAGCAACATACAGGTTTTGCTGTTCTTGGATTTCTGTAGAACCCTCTTGTAGGATCATGTATGCAGCCATTATAGTATTTGCTATCAGCTTTTCTTTGTATTTCTTCTTTGCTATCAAAAGCACACTGATAGTTGTGGTATTTATAGATTTATGTCCACATTTTTTCCTCAGAGTTTTCAAAATCCTGACACTCTTACCGATAATTGCTGTAGTTCGTTACAGTATTACCATGGCTTGGTTATTCTTCCCATTTTGAGTTTACTTCCTGCAGATTTGCGTTGGTTTGCTTTCTTGCTGTTGTTCTGATTTTTATCATGTATTCTTGACTATAGGATATGTACATGGCTTTATTTGCAGAGTTGTGGTCCCTTGGAAAGCTGTACATAGATACTAAATGTACAGTGCTGAGAATACTCTGTTGCCCTCCAAAACCCAAGCTTGTACATCACTCTAACAACAACAAAAAAAAAAGTCAAGAGAAAAACATCAGTGCTGCAGATTCATGGCACTGCAAAATTACAAAATGAAAGCACCAATCAATAGAGATGTAAACAGCAGTAAATACAAACGGAAACAAATCACAGCATTCTCAACAGTTTTATAACCCTGAAACAAAACCAAACACAAGCTAAAAGCCTTGACAGAATGATTTCTCTTTTTCATGTCCTGAAGCATCAAACAGTTGAAAGCAAATGTGAAAGACGACAATAAAGACATAGTCACTTGTAGCTGATTATCCAGGAACCAAGCAGAGAGTAAACCTGTTGCCTTGAAGAAGAATTGTCCAGTATATCTGGAAGGACTGGCATACTGCTTTGCTCTATATTGTAAAATGCTTCTTTTCTTTTAACTATCTGGAGCCAATGAATCTTGTTCTTGATTTTCAGAAACCAAACTGTAAGCCATTTAATAAACATTACTGCTCATTTTGCCTTCCAGTGCTAAATATCTTAAAAACTTTTATCATTTTGGCCCAGACATCTTTGGAATCAGCACAAGGACAGACATCCAAAACTGTGAGCCCTGGAACCATGAAATAAAAGTCTAAAAATACAAGAGAACAACAAATGTCAATCACCGTTCTCCTTTAAAGTTATTTTTGTAGGGGTGCAAGACCCCCTTCAGCCTCCACTAGAGGTGGGGGGGGTTAAGTTCCTTACACCCCCCCACAATCTTATATATGCCAACTCCAAGATTGCCTTATTCTCAGAAAAGGGAATATTCCAAGAAATGGCACACAGACTTAATACATGCAAATCCACATTTTTAGTCTGTGAGTCTTGCTATTCCAAGACTTACACTACCAAGTACTGGAATATAAAATGGTTACCAAATAACTTACTATCCTTTAAAGATAGATCAAGGAGAGACAACCTAGCTATTAGAGATTTGGGAAAGGAATACTATCTTAATATTCTACAAGACGTAATTCATGAAATATGAATCTTAATTGCATGTCCAGGAAAGTTTCACATGCTTATGTTATTGACAGAATACAGAGCTATGCACAGCCCCAGTAAAGGCAACCACCAAATGCAATTTATTTGCATTTCAAGTTGGGCTGGTAGGTAAAAGAAACAAGCAAAAATATAAACACCATCGTGGAAGTGTTTTAGTATAAAAATAGCTGCTGATTTAACCAAGGAAGTGAGAATGGAAAGAGTCAGTCTGGCTACAAACATTCAGCTCTTGATATAAATGTGCGTAAGATTAAAATTTCCTGACCACAAACAATATCTTTCTTTTGGAATGGCTTAGATTATAAGGTTGATAGCAAAGAATAACTTTCACACATTTACAAGAATAGAATAATAGTAACATAATAATACAAGAATTATCTATTGACTGTATTACCACATTCTTTTATTTCAATATGTTTTCATTCTATCATGTCTTTATTATTTAAACTTGGCATTAACACTATTGACATATATCTCCTTAAGATGTTTTCTGCATAGGACATACTTTTGCATGTCCACTTGAGGTGGACACCTTTTTCTGATTACACAATTATTAAGATAATGATGACCGGCATGGAAAATGACATAGTTGTGGCACACATTCATCGGAACAGGTCTGGCATTCTAAAGACTTTTTACTTAAATATGTGGCTTATTTCTTTGTAGGAATAACACTTTCATTCCCCCTCAAAGCTAGTGATGGAAATATATTCCATTGCAAATAAAATCAACCCATGGGGTGGCTATGTTCATGTGGCTTGCCCCAGGGCTTAGCCTTGTGTATTGCAGCATAAATTATCTAACAAAGTGTACTAGCTGTTGGCAGTACTGCTCCTCATGATTTGCACAAGATATTGTTGAATTTATTGAAGCACGGATTGTTAAACTGTATTATCATGACAAAATGGTATGATATGTCTATTGTCAAAGTGGGAAAGAGCAATATTGAACCTGTAATTCAGATTCCAGCTTCATTGAATAAAAATGCTGGAGTCATTTTGTTTTTCAAAATGTATTGTGAGCTTCCTCTTTCTCTGTATATTATAACCTGGATAAAATTCAAAGGTTGCTTGATGTCTACATGCATCATAGACAAAGAGGAGATTGTGAATATGGAGTGAAACTTCTGCATACTGGAAGGTGTCATAGAAGCAATGTGCTTTGATTTGATGGACTGCATGACTAGATGTTGAATGCTAATGTTTACGGGTTCATAGGTTTATAGGTGAAGGGCCATTTTAAGCCTAGCTCTGTTATCCCATTAGGACTTTACATTACCTTTACCATGATTTTTATTCCTATTATTCCCGTTTTATGAATGAACGTTTCTGGAGTCATACCTCTGAGTACTGAAAGGGACTATACTGCAAGATAGGGCATTCTGGCACTGTCTCTATCCATTAGTAACAAAGGGACCAGTTCTGGAGTAAATTTCTTTATTCCCATCCATTGATATAAGTTGCATTTTAATAGGGACATGAATGTGCTTTGTTTTTTGTTTTTTGTTTTTTGTTTGTTTTGTTTTACATGAATGGGGAGTCTGCTCCAGACTAGTGCTATCATCTTGAATATGTACCTGTCCCGCCAAACTTTTCTGTTTATGTTCTAGAAGAGGTTAAGGTCTCTGGATCAGGTATTTCTCATTGACTTGTAGGTTTCCAGTAGGTCCATTAATATAGGGTAAGAGGATGCCTTATAGTCCAGGCACCGATCATCTCTTAATAGTTTATGAGAGACCGAGTATAGCAATAGGGCTTTGAGTTGGTCTATGTAGGTCATGCAGTTTAGTCGCTGCATTCTATCTAGGAAGAACCTCTGTGGGAGCTTGGGAGCTCTAGCTGTTGCATATGTTTGGACAGGTATATACAAAAGGGGTATTACACTCAATGAAGGGTCTGATGATGGCTAAGTACAATGGGACAGTGACATCTGTGGACTGAGATGCTATCCCTTTACTTATATTGTCAGCAATGGAGGGTTTTCTAACAACAGCAGACACATGTTGATTGAATGCTAGGTCACTGTCAAATTTCTAACTACTGGATTGACTTTTAGGGAATATTGTCAGTGTGGTGGTTTCCTGGGACAGTTGGTTTCCCAGTGAATACAATAATGCACATTTTGGTATTTGGCTTTAGTCCTCAACTCTGGCAACGGTTAATATTATTATTTTTTTTAGTGGGGAAGACAAGACCTTCTGGAGGATGGCTGAGTCTTTTGGGGATTCAATGACTACTCCCAGCTTGCAGTCATCCATAAATCTGATCAGGCAAAGACCTTTGATGTTTATTTGGAGTTCTCATAAGTGGATGCCAAACAGAAATGGTCCAAGCACCAAGCCCTGTGGGGTTCCAGTAGTGACTGGTCTTTCTACAGAGGTAGCTTCCCCTATCTTGAACTTCCTGTGTCTTATCTGTGAGCCAGTTGGCAATCCAACTGGTGACATGGGGGAAATTCCTAAATTAGTAAGCTTTTCTGCAATTCCTATGAAGAGTATTGTCAAAAGCATTGACCAGGTCTAGGTATGTGGTGAGTTCCATCTTGACTTTGCAATTGCTTTGGTGGCCTTTCAATAAAGTTCATTAGGTTAAGTAAGCATGGCATGACTTTGATGAAACCAAACCTAGAAAGATCCATTGTTTGGAGGTGTCCTTATTGATTAATTTCATGATACGTTTTCCATGGCTTTACATTTGGCGTTGGTCAGACTTATGGGTCAATTGTTACTCACATTAATGGATGATCCTTCCTTGTGCATGACTGTTGCTGTCCTCCATTCACTTGGTGGATATACATTTGGTAGAGGTACAGCTGCTTTCTATTCACTGCCATTATCGACCTGGTTAATGCCAGCAACATTGATCAGACTTGATCTATCTCTAGGCATAACATAGCTTGAGTCAACTGGCTCATTTGTTCATTGTGGTACAAGTATGATGAACTGAATGAGACTTAGAGTGGAAATGTTAAAAAAGAGACTGGATATGCTCAGTAGCACTTATTGCAGTTAAGGTTTATCACCATGTTTAACAATTCCCCAAATGGTTCTATTTCCAACATACTACAGGGGGTTATTATAATCCCTGCCATTGGCAGTGGACTTTAATATTAGATGTATAGCTTTATAATAGGGACATTTTTCTCATATCTTGGATGTATGTTTTGCAATATGTATTGCCATTAGTATACAGTGCTCTTTGATAATTTAATTCGCTTAGGAAAACGAGTCTTTCCTTTTATTGAGGTTCATAAGACATCTTATCAACAATTCAAAGTTTTTTTAGATAGATTCTACTTGTTGTTTTATTTCAGTTTCTTAAACCAGAATTTAGATTTTGGTGACAGATTTTGCAAGTTCCAGTAAACTGTACTTTAGGCATTACATAATGTTGCCTCTTGCATGGCCTGAACTAATAACTTGATAATCAGTTATATATTACATTTGTTTACTTAAGAAAAAAAAAATAATATATGGTTGTTGCTCATGGGGACCATTGCTGAAATGTTATTTTTGATGACACATTCAACCATAATTATCATTAACGACTGTAGTACAAATTAAAAAAATGCATAGCTGCATTTTGTGAAGAACATTTGGCATGGTCAGGATTACCAACCTGAGAGCTAATGTTTAATTAAGTCAATTTATCCCAATTTATCATACCCCAAATTTATTTCTAGACTATCATCATATAACAACTAAATGGCAGAAATAGCAATATCATGTTGGAATGTGCACTGTCTCTAGGTGACTGCCAAAAGAAAACTATTCAGGCATATACTTTACAACAATAATACCAGTGTTTGCTTAATTCAGTAAACTAATGTGTGTCTTCACAATTTGGTGATCTTGAGGAAAAACAAGATTCGTTCATTTTTGATTTAAAGAAATCTGCTAATAATTATGTGGTAGAATTCTTATTTAAAAAAAAACTTTTCAGGAAATCTAGGTAAAGTAAGATGTGAATTTAAGTTTATTTTAGAATTTACAAAACCACTTAATGTCAGCTCAATACCTGATTAAAGCTTTATGCATATCCAGTAAACACTGTTCAAAGCCTACATTAGTTAACCCGAATGGGTATCCATCACATTTAAATCATGGACAGCCTTTTCTGATCACATATTGGGTTCAATTTCATTGAGGCCTATCTTGTTTTTTTTCTTTTCCATCCATTAGCCTATGTACTGTGCTCCCATAATATGAGTGTTTTATATCCTCTTTAATTCTAACTACCCTGATACTGTTGCATGGTTCTCCAGCTACCTCACTGATAGATCTCAATCGGTGAGATGGCACTCTGCTCTCATCCCTCCTCTCCCTGTAGAAATGGGTTTACCTCAAGGGTCTATCCTAGGGCCTTTACTTTTTAATATCTTTACTAATCAGCTCTATACCTCCTGTCCTTAGTCATCTTTAGTGCAATACGTAGATGACTCTTCATTCATCACCATAGCCAACTCTCCCTCTAATCTCTTCTCAGCTACTCTGCCATATTTTAACTTAGTCAAAACATGGCTCTCCAACAACCAGCTTATCCTTAATCCTAAAAAAACAAAGCTGTTACTCTTCCTACCTAAAAAATTCAACAATATTAAACCCTCCTTCTCCATACAGTCCCTTAATTACACTTCCATTCAGGTAGAATCCAGCATAACCATTGACAATCAGTTTAAATTTGACTTGTATGTTAATAACTGTATCAAAAAGACTCATTCAAAACTAGGCCTCCTTTACCATAACAAGAAATTCCTTACCCCTGAAGCCAAGGTTACTCTCTCTCCTACCTACCTTCTACCCAGTCTAATGTACAAATCTCAAATTCTCACAAATCTTAACTCAACACTCCTGACCAAACTTGAATTTACCTACAAGACGGTACGTAGATTTGCTGCCCAACAAACCTACAAATCACATCACTATCTCTCTCTCTAAAACACCTAAACTGGCTTGAATTACCCCACCAGCTTCTTCTCTCTCAGCTCCAGATGATCCATTCTATATTATACCAGCCTTTCTACTGCCCAGCACTATCCCCTCTCATCTCCCATTATTCTCCCTCCAGACCTCTCCGAAGCTCTAACCAAAACCTACTATAAATCTACAAACCCCAGTTTAAATTTGGATGTAACATGTACAGCTATCATCCCACTATTGCCTGTAATAGGGTCCCACTAGAAATCAGGACCCTTACACATCCTAAACAATTTAAGACAGCCATCAAAGAACACTTTAAAAGTCACTGGTCCTGCCACTTGACTCTCCCTCCTTAAACATCCCCTACTTCCCATACCTTAATCTACTTTCTGCCCTTAACTCACTCTCACTAGCTCTCTCTACTCTTCCTTGGCTACTCTGTCTACTGTTTGCTACAACCTATTAAGCTACTCACTTCAGAGAAATATTATATAGCAATTGGTTTGCCTTCATGCAATTACATTATGATAAAACTGGGCTGTTCTAACCACTTACCCCAAAAACTATATTCATCTTAATGACATATTATTTATTTTTATAAATCTTTAAAGAGCTTAGGTATACTCCTGATTATTGACACTGCATAACATTGTATGGCTACATAAAGCCTTGTAATAATCCTGTAACATTGCTGTTTAATGCTAATTTATGAAGATTGTATAATATTTTGGAGCTTTTCTCCCTGGGCCTCCGCTGAAAAGGGCTCCTCATCTCAGTTGAACAAACCTGGTCAACAAATATAAAATAAAAATAAATAATAAATGAATAAATAACTACTGCAGTGGCTTCCCTTGCTAATGCACAGCTATGACAACATTTAGTAATAAAATTATGAGTTTAATTCTCTCAGGTCCCATATTTTGGCAGTCTGCCTGCACCTGTTCTACATTTCCATGATATGTGTACTTTATGATTGTGTCTGTTCTGAATGTAGCAGTGGCTCACCTTGATAGTGAACTGTGGATGCATTGGCATGTGGACTGAAATGATTGATCTACTCACATTGAGTTAACATGTATTCTGTATTTAAACACATTTAACACTGAAGTACAGGTCCAGTGCTAACATTCTCAGTAAGACTCTTACAGGTTGGGACATCATATTACTTTATTGTAACCCACATCTCCTGCATAGGTTTCACATTCTTCAAAACTCACAAACTGTCAGAACATATTTTTCACTCTGATTTTCAGACAATTGCTTTGTTGCTCAGCTCCCTGAGCACTTTCTGCTGTCCATCTCTATGCCTTCTGTTACTGTAGTGTAATCTTTACTCCATCCATAACCATCCATTACACATTTATATATATATATATATATATATATATATATATATATATATATATGCTGCCATTGATTACATCAACATTAGACAACTGTGTTCTATGCACACATCAACTTCTTCTGAATGTGGATCCTGTAAATGCACGAGCTTTTAGACTAGTGTTTCTATAAAAGTGTCAGCTTCTTCCAGTACTTAAAATGACGTTTGTTGCCCTGATTTGTTATATGCAGTGATGCAGGTCACTGCAACTGACAACTTGCACACAAATCTCTGAATATCCTGATAATAGGAACTACAGCCTTCCTTTTGCTAATGAGTGTATTACTATAGTCTGGAGCCATCCACTGTACTTCCACAGGAATCCTGAAGTTACTACCAAATTTCCTGCCTCTGTGGAGTACCATCATGTGGCTGCTGAACTTAACAAAGAAAGTATGAAATGGCTTGGATTGTTAATAGTT
This sequence comes from Protopterus annectens, assembly GCF_019279795.1. Taxonomy (NCBI): domain Eukaryota; kingdom Metazoa; phylum Chordata; order Ceratodontiformes; family Protopteridae; genus Protopterus; species Protopterus annectens. The sequence continues at coordinate 480,284,770 of NC_056725.1, read as the reverse complement.
CTAGTCTTTGATGGTATCCTATAGCATTGAATACTGGAAGAAGTCAGCAATTTCAAAGTAGCTCCTACTTCTTGTCATATGAACTGAAATGGGCACTCAACTCCTTGCCTTCAGAGAGGCTGATGATCAGAAGGTTATTCTTCCTGCTACAGTTCCCAATGATCAAGTTTAGTTTCCATTCTCTGTAATAAGAGTGGGAGTTGTTTGATCTGATCATCATAAATTGTGATACCCTTTCCATGTTCCTTTACTCCATTTTGTAGGACATCCAAGATCTGGAAGATTTCCTGTAATTTTCACTCCTCTTTAGAACTCATTTCTTTTATTGCAGTAGTATCACCTAGAACTTGCTGGAAAAGCCATGTGAGTACACTGGTCGATTCTTGCACAAAGTGCATTGCTGTCACCACTAACAGAGGTGGAGAGTCCATAATGTTATCTAGACCAGGAACTAGCTAGATTATGAATAGACATTTAGATAACTTTCAGATGATTGCCTGGACATGAAACAGTCCATCAGCTTTACGTTTGACTGACCCAAATAACATCCAGGACTTCTAAACTGAAAAGGTTAAATTTAACCTAAAGATGAGCTATATTTGCCCATTGTAAGTCAAGAATAAAAGGGTTTATGTGCTATTGCTATGCACTCTCAAGTGCATTCTCTGATATTACATTAGATTTTGCAACCCTTACATGTGATGAGATCATCTTCATACAGTGAAACTTTCATGTCTGGTAGACAAGTAGCGAGATCACTAACAATGAAAGAGACACGATCATTCCCAAGACTGTTCTCTGTGGAACTCCTGTTAAAAGGTAACTTATTTCCAATATTTCCAATATTTTGGAATCACAAAAAACTGAAATATTCTACCCATTAGATCATTGTTGAGCATAGTAATTATATCTTTGACAAATCCTTATTTTTCAAGTTTTGGAATAAGTAGCAAGTGATCAATATATTCAAAATTTCTTCTTAAGTCAATGAATATGGTAGTAGTTAGGAGACCTTTCTTTGTGCAGGTTTAGATAAGGTCCCTTAAATATTTCAGAGCCCCTCCTGAAGCTTTTTTGATGATAAGACAAAAGTCTGTGTTTATCTATATGATTAATAGTCTGTGTTTCAACAATTTCTGAGGACTTCGGTTAGTGGTCGCAAGTTAGTGGTGGGGCAATAGCCATGTACTAGTTTAGGTTTATGAACTTTGTGGATTGGCTATATTGGGGAATATCTAACTATGGGAGGACAATACCAAGAGTGGCAAGCAGGTTAAAGATATGGTCTAACTGTATGTTTATAAATGGTCCTGCCATTTTAATAAGAAGGCTTATGAGGTCCCTGAATGTATGTTGCAGAGAACATCAAAATAAGATTAAAGACATGTTTTTAACCTTCTGGCCATATTGGGTCTGCTTCTTTTTAATACTGCATATAAATTCACTGTATATTGCTTTGGTCTGATATCTGACTATTAACACACCAGTCTTTTCAACTGTAATTTGGTAACTACTGCCCTGTAAAATTTTATAGACAATCTTAATCCTGTAAACCTTTATTCCAACCAGTAGAACTAGTTTATTATGTATCCTAACAGTTGATTTCAGGAAAGTCAAGAAATAAATTTTATAATTTAACTAGGCTTGAAGCCAGTGTTTTGAAGGAGTTAAGTAACATGATGGATTACTGCTTTATGAAAGCAGGTAAAGGCAATAGCTTGTCAATTATGCATGTTATAATTGTTAAATGATTCAGATTCTTATATAATTAATCAGGTATTTGTCAATAATTGTTAAAGAAGACTGATAATGTGGTTCCCTATTATATGATCAAAGACGCATTCTTCCGAATGCATCTTGATCGAACTTGAAAGCACAAAACTGCAAAATACCGAAACGGCATATAAGCAAATTATTTTCCTGGGAAAGAAATCACTTGGCTGCCTTCGTTATTTTGTCATTTTCATCACTGCAGTGCAATCTCAGAGTTGTTATATTTAAGTAGGAGTGGTGTGGGTGGCACATCCCCCCCCACGTTGGGGGGTGTGGGGGCAAAGCCCCCCACTTTATGTAATGTTTTAATGTTTTGTTTTGTTTTTTTCTTTTTTGGAACAACGATTTTTTTCCCCTGGGAAAAAAAATCGCTGTTCTAAGTGTTTGGGATTGTAAGCTTTCGCTTACATGGGGTCGATAAATCAGCATTTGCTTTTTTAAGCATTCACTGATTTAATATAGACCCGATAATGTTTCATTAGATATTTTAGAACAAGGGGATATAGATAATTTACTTTACGTTTTTTTAACCATTAGTCACCCAAGACTTGGATATTTGTTTGGCATTCCTAACATACATAAAAATTAACAAAATCCTCCCTTCATGTCTATAGAAGTGGCTAAGGGGTGCAAAACTGAGTGTATTTCTATATATCTAGATTTTATATTAAACCCTTTGGTTCAATAAAATGCTTCTTTTATTCATGATTCTTGGCATTTTTTGATTTAATAAGAGAATATAAAATTACTGGATCAGAAATAGGAATGTTTGTAGTGGATGTAGAGTCACTGTATAGTTCTGTTCCCCAACATGTAGGTGTGGAATTTGGTAGGGAACACCTTAGTCATTTTTCTAAATTTTCCAGCCAGTTTATTAATGTTTTGTGTTTATTGTTTGATGTTGACCAATATTTCTTTTTACTTTTCATCGTGAGTCATTTTATCAAATTAATGTGATTATCATGGGGGCTAAGGCAGCCACAGTTTTTGCAAACTTAGTAATCCCCAGTGGGAAATTCAATTCTGTATACCCATCAATATTTCAAATCTGTTTCTTTTTATAACAGACTTATCGATATTTTTATTTGGAATGGTTCCCTGGATTTGTTTTATAAGTTTACAAAGACATCAATATAAGTAATAATTGTACAAGTGAAAGTGGGTTTGAAATAAGTGATTAATAACAACTGGAAGATTATTAATGGAAATATTGATGTTTATGGAGTTTCAGGTGCCATATGAAGATTTGTTTGCAAAATGGAGGGGAATTTAAAAACCTTGTTGGAAAAAGAAAGGGCTGAAAGTAGAAAAAGGAAAAATGATACTAATACAAAGGAAGGCACTTACTCCTGCTCTTTTTGTAAACAATGCAGATTCATCAATGAGGATAAAATGATGATAATGTTAATAAACATTTTATTTTTATTAAAGGGAGATATAACTGCAATAGTACAGGAATAGTTTATATTACCGTGTGTTCCAGATGTAACAGTTTTTTTTTTATTTTGGTAAATCCATTAGGAGTCTGGGTGCAAATATTTATGAACATATTTTGGCTAAAAAAAAATAAAGATAAAAATAGTGTATTATTTAAACATTCCGTTGTATGCCAGACTTCAAAAGAATTACCTTTAAAGTACTTGATGGAGTTGTAATGAACAACAGAGGGGGGGTTTTAATAATTTATTGGAAGTTAAAGAGCTACATTTGCAGTTACGACTTGCAGCAGATAAACCTAAATTTTTGACTCCATTAATATAAAATGTGTTTTAAAACAAAGGGGTAGATATAAGTATTTGAGTTTTATGCAAAATATAATTGTTTTTGTATGTTGTTATTTTGTAAAGAAGGAATCATAAATGATTTTGTATTTTTTAACCAATGTAAATTTGTGCTGTCAGGTGTTCATGGTCATGTGATTTTTTTTTTCCCCTACATTAGGGAGTCGATTATCAAAACTAATTGGGACCTAGGCTAGTTCGGATAATCAAACTTTTCAGATAATCAAACATATAATTGAATCAGATACAAGAACTTCTAAAATCTTGTTTTTTTTCTGCATGTAGGAATGCACTTTTCAACCAATCGGCGATTCCAGTGGACAATAAAGAATATTTTTTACACGCAAGCTGGCTACAAGCTCAAAAAACATGCTCGAGCAAATATGTATAATGTTTACATATTCAGACTTTATGACTTCCTACAAAAAAACTTTGGAAGGCTGGTTCTGATAACTGACATTTTGGATAATCGACTCTACTGTATTTCATATAACTGACTGTGCTTAAGCTCTTCAATTTGAAGATATTCATGATTAACTGTCTTTCAGCTTTTCCCGGTTAGGGGTTGTCACAGCAGAACTCCGGTCCGCTAATGATTGGCAGTAGATTTTTACGTGTTGGCTTGCCGGGCCTAATGCACAATCTTCAACAAAGGAACACCCATTCACGCATGTCGACACACAGAAGATGCTCTAACTGAGAATCGAACGTGCAACGTCTAACTGTGAGGCGACAACATGTTCAAGTTGTTCAGTAAATCCGTTTTCCATTGGTGGTTGCTTTTGTGAGTATATACACAATCTTATTTGAAAATTATACTTTATCAGCAATTACATCAGTTGACTATGCTTTAAAATCATACTGTATAAATCATTTTATAATTTAAGAATTACTGACTTTTTATTTATAATAATCACTATTAGTTCCTTTTTGTCATTACTTTACTTTCCAAACCATTTAGTTTACCATTGTTGTCTGTACCAGTTCTTTGCTTTGCCTATTGTATACTACACTGTCTTTTCTACTTTGATCAGTTCATTTCTGTTGCTTCACAAATATAGATAACTCTTTTACACAAGTACCAGACACACCATTTCTTGTATTTTTCAATATGTATATTCAGAGTAACACACTAAAGTATTCAGAGACAAGAACTACGATTATGGCTATTTTTCTCGCAGAAGCTGTTGCTGAAATGCCACACCCAGCTTGTAAGTGTGGAGACATCTGTACATAAGGTAACATCTGTACATAAGGTAACATCTGTACATAAGGTAACATCTGTACATAAGGAACTAGCTCATACCGTGTGTCAAACAGCAGCTCTGGATTAGATTCCTTTAATATGCAAGTTTGCATTGTATAACTCTGAGTAAGTCATTTAACTAGAATACTTCAAGATCAACCCTAATAACAAGCATTTTTACTAAGTGGGTTTTTCTTGGTTCAATAAATTATAATGTCCATTCACCATATTCACAAGGAAAGACTGTAAAACAAAAAAAGCAAAATAAAAAAGGTAGAAGCCATGCTACCCCACCATCTGCTATCAGGCACAGATCAGTTGTCCAGCCTCAATCATTAGCATAAGACTTCAAATAATATCCTTTGCTTCTGCAAACAATAACTCATCACTAGGCTTTATCGTTTTCTTTCTCAATGACATCGGTAGCAGAAACAGGAATGGCTTATTCATTGAGGGAAACTTTAGGAAGACCACAAAAGCAGAATGCTTTGAGAATCTATGTCTTTGTGACAGGGACACTGCAAAGTTAAATGGAGAGACATAACATGTGCATTTTACTTTCTCTATTGCTGTATGTGGCTACGTAAGCATTTTATGTAACATCAGTCAGCTACTGTCCTCTGTGGAGAGCTTCTGAAACATCCTCTCTCATTCCATGGAAAGTAAAGTGCTGGAAGAGATACCGTAAACTTGTCATTTCCAAGAGAAAATCCAGTTCTCCTCTGTTCCAGAAATAGCCATGAGACTCTGCTTCCATTATCATCAGAACATAATTGAAGGAATCCAGTAGTCAGGAAAAGAAAAGGAACCCTCCCATCTTAAAATAAACCCTGCTGAATGAAATATTGCAGAGGGGAAAGGATTGTTTTCAAGACTATAGCTGCTTGATCCTTTGTCATGCCTGAAAATATTACTAAAGCAGAACAATGTGGGGTGAGATCAAAATTGTGCTACTTTTCTTATTTTAAAGGCACTCTGAATAAATACAATTAAGAAATTAAAAGTGTTTTTTTATGTATTACCCAAAATTTTTAGCTCATTTTTTATAATTACACACACAGGAAAAACAGAAACACATGGCACACACACATACAGAGAGAGACACATACAATGCACACATACATATACATAGTTACACACTTCTAATAGTGTGTGTGGTGTGGTTGTGTGTGCGTGTGTGTGTGTGTGTGTGTGTGTGTGTGTGTGTGTGTGTGTGTGTGTGTGTGTGTGCGTGTGTGTGTATACACGTATACATGAAAACTTTATAAATCATAATATGCATGCTAATTCGAACACAGTGTTATTAGCATGCACTTAAACGATAAAGGTTCATTAATGCCTGCTCTTTGTGCTAAGCTTGTGTGCACAAAAGTAGCAACAATCAGACTTTTGTGAGTCAGGAAACAGTAGTACACATTGTAGCTAGCTGGAAAACATGGGATAGCAGAAATATATATACATTGATGATCATATAATGAACCATGCTGCATGCTAAAAAACAAACATGATTGAGTAATTCAAAACATATAAAACATCCGCAACCACATCACACTTTCTTTAGTACTGAATTCAAACATATGCTGGAATACAGCCACAAGAAAACTTTAAAAGACAGTTGTGATTGCCAGCGCCATTGTAAGTCTGTGTGTGCAACAGTTTCTGAGAGAAGGTGCTGCTGCTGATGTTACCAGATGTCACCCTCAAGGGTGTAGGATTTTTGCACCACTTTTTACCTACCATGAGCTACATGAAATTGAAATAGTGATTTGCTATGGGTTGGACCTGGACACCAAACAGGAAATAGTAGATATTAATCAGCCCCATCTGAAGCCCTGTGGTTATCGTGGAGAGCCCATCCCATGAGATACTAAGGTGTGAGTAGCTTTACATATTATAAATACAGGGACTTTTGAGTGACCTATGGGGACAAGGTGGGGTTTTTACAGACATCTGTCTCAGGAATACTCTACCAGTTGCTCAATGCAATGGTTCAACATGTAGGGAAGCATATGTGGTTTCCACATACTCCAGAGCAGCTAACACCATGCAAAATTTCTATGTCATAGCTTATTTCATTAAGGTACTGCGGGCCATAGACTGCACACACATTGAAATAAAGGGCACTAGCTGGTGAACTGGGAAGGAGGTAGGTGAACAAAAAAAATGTATCAATCTATCAACTGCAAAGTAGTCTGTAATGCACAAGATATAATCTACAATGTATGTGCAGGCCACCGAGGCAGTTTCCATACCTCCCCTATATGATAGTGACCATCTGCACATTGTGTGGGCTTTCCTACATGTATTAGTTATGTTTAGTAGCCATTGATATTATAGCATATGCATCTGTGTTTGAGGTATTTTGGCATAGTTATTATTGTTATTTTATTGGGGGTGGTATATCATTATGGCTGTTTCTCTGTCTGATGTTAGAGGGATGTTATCCCCTGACGATGATGGCAGTGATGCACAGGCACAGTCTGGGGCTGGACAGGGGTATGTCAGATACAGGGAATGTGGTCCTCACATCCTCAGCCCAAAGTATAGACACAGTCAGTATGCCCATGCATACCCATGACACAGCACCATCTGAGAGTGGAGAGGTTGATAGGGAAATGTATGTGGTGTACGTTTGAATTCTACCAAAGTTTTTCAAAGGAAGACTTCCCACAAGGGCATCTAGTGGGGGATGCTGGATATGCCCTAGAACCTTGGCTAATGACTTTTATGAGAAATCCACACAAACCCATTGAGCAGTTTACAAGACTGCACATGCACCAAATTGAAACATAATAGATGGTGTGTTTGGGCTGCTGAAGTCACAGTTCTGCTTTCTGGATACATCTGGAAGTGCCCTGTAATAGGACACTGCCATCTCTGAAAAAATGCTGACTGTTTGTGCCATCTTACTTAATATTGCACTTAGAAAGCTTTTGCAGCAGGGTACACCAGTACAGGGACTGCAGTTCCCATCATGACAGGCAGCATCAGCTGACACAGACTATGGGGTCAAATGAGGTGCCAGCATCAGGGGACAATCATAGCAGATGGACAGTACTGGTTAAAAGCCAGCAAACTGCACATCTCACTCACCACTTGATTAACATAAGAGCTCATTAGATATAAATACTGACACTGATGCATAGAAACAAACCAGGCTTTGTCTACCCATGTAATAGTTGGCTGTTGTAAGGATTAGACATAGGCAACCCCAGGCTAGGACACTCTCAGTATCAGTAGCAAAGGTGTATGATTAACCTGTCATGAACAAATATTACTATGCATAAACAGAGTTAGTAGACAGTAAAACTGATGATGCCTCAACATGAATATCATAAGAGTAACTGATATATCCAACAAATACCAAACACAAAGAATGATGCATTCAAACAAAACTGACTGTGCTTACTTATGAATTTCCTGGTCATTGTGTGCATCAGGCAAAAGTAGCCCATGTCAACCCCCCCCTCAAGGGCAGGCCAGTCTCAGTACTATCTACACAGGTGGGTGAGCAAGATAACCTATACAAGTATTACTTTAAGACTTAAACATAACTTAAGACACAATAAAAATTTGAAACTGTACAGTATAAAAAAAAAATGTGCCTAGCCACACATTTCCTGCTCACTACGTGCATCAGACATTATCAGTCCAAGTGAGATAACCTACCAGAGGGCAGGGCACTCACAGCTTCAACAGAACAGCTATGAGAGCAAGCTATATACACCAATAACATACTACCAAGCACAAACTAAAAGTGGTTATGTACCCAAAAGGAAAGCAATACTTTTGACTACCCATTCATTGGCTGGTCACTTTGTGAAGCACAGGCAGGCAACCCAGAGCCAATGATTGTGCAAAGGCCATGGCACAGTCATCATAATTTGCACTGTGGGGGAGGAGGGGGGGGTTACACAATGGTATGTGTTAAACAGGGGAAGTCTGTAAATATGAGAGATGAGTTAATAACAAGTATGCAGTCTCAGGGCCAGTACGTCCAGATGTGAGGAAGTCCATGGTGTAGTGTGTGTGTGTGTGTGTGTGTGTGTGTGTGTGTGTGTGTGTGTGTGTGTGTGTGTGTGTGTGTGTGTGTGTGTGTGTTTGAGGTGACATGGTCAATGTTTAATGTAGTGTGTATGGTTCTTCAAGGACATAGCCATATCATTTGTGATAGCACTATGCCCTGGCATCCTGAATAGGTGTAAGCCAAGCATGGCAGAAGATCAGTTTCATCATGGACATCCCCTCCCAAGTAAATTGCCTCTGCCAGGAGTTGCACTGCTACCTGCATGACCCTGGCTAGAAGTTGGAGTGCTACCTGATCGTGAACAATATCTGCTAATCAAGCTGCCATCAAGGCTATGTCCGGGGCCACGACCACTCATAAGACCACATTTGTGAGTCGATACATCCACCACTGATGTAGCAGTGCACCTGTTATCACTGAGGGAGAAGGATCTGCCACAGCCATGGCGACATTAGCTGATATATTCCAATGTACCAGCAGACTGGTTTCATGGACACTGCACCTCCCCAACAGATGACCCAGAACAGACACTGCATGGTCCTCTTAGGTTAATTTCTCCAAGTCTTGTGAATTTTTAATACCATGATAGGAATGGATCCTATTCTTAAGTCAGCATATGATTAAGGTTCTTGAAATTAATATTGTTTCAGTCTTTGATGTTAGCCAAAAGTGTTATTCACAGCACCTGCAATGTGCCCATAGTTAACTCCTTCTGCAATTCATAGGGAGTTATATGTGTCACTAGCATATCTAAGTACGACTGTAAATTATTTTTTATTAGACCTGCTGTTTCTAGTACTGTTGGAACTGTCTCGTATTTCTTCCACATTGCTCTCATTCTGCCTGCAAATCCTGATATTTTATGAAGTTGCATCTCTCTGTATATATGACACTGTAACCACTCAGTGCAGCAATTTCAATGATCAATGCACCTTTTTTCATTTTTTCCTGGACTACTATATGTAGTTTTCTTGTATCTACATTTTGAACTGTTAGTAATGGGGGATCCCTTGTGATATAAACTTTGTCATTCGTTACAATGCTTTGCGGTTTATGTTTACAATGTTTCTTAACTACTTTAGCATTGTAGTGCTTGCACAATCCCCAGTGCAACAGTATTGCCACATTATTATGTCTCCCAGTTTACAGTCCCTCTGCCATGAGTGCATCACAAACAGCAGCATTTTTTTAAAGAACCTGCATTTGTCTGTTTCTACCACATGTTCAATGGACTTTGTAAACCAACATGTGCAAAGTCCACTATCCTAGTCCACCATTATTAACCTTCATCCATTGACATCAATTCACCTCTCCTTAACCATTCCTGTGTGAAATCCTGATTGGCATGCAGTTGTTCCAGGAGATGCCACAATACCAATATCTTTGACACATTTCTTTCTTTCCCTTTGTTTTTTGGCACATTGAGTTGCTGCCTGATTTTTTTCTGCTTCTGGATTGATTTCCATTCCCACTTGATATGGAAATGCTTCTACTAAAGTAAGCAGAGAGGTCATCTTAGACTTCCTTTCCTCATGTTTTAAAACTTTCACTATGATAGGATTTAGTAAGGTCAGCAGATAGGTATGCAGTCCTACAACTGCAGATGTATACATGTAATATCTTCAAGGAGGCCCATACCTCTTTCAGAAAGAGGAATATATAATTTTGGTTTACACTGCTTTTTATATATCATTTGATAAGCATGAAGCATTTTTCTTGTTTCCCTGCTCAAGTAATCCAGTTCTTTTTGGGAGCCAGTCAGTCATTCCAAAACTGTAAATGAGAACAGGAAGAGCAAATTGGGTTATAGCCTGGATTTTATTCCTAGATGCCAAGACAGTTTTCAGTCTTCGGAAGTATTCCTGAGTTTTATTTACATTTTTTCATGTTTTATTGTCAATCCTTCATCAATTCTCAAATATCTATACACTACCATCTGCTCAAGTTCCTTTATATCACATTCCTGTCTCAGATTGAGATTTCCTTAGTGCAAAATGGTCCAGTGTTTTATTCATCCTGTCCAAGAAATCACACACATGTCCAGTCTCTTATGTCAGAATGCATAACATACAGTTCTCTTACAACCTTATCTGAGGCCAGGATGGAACTTGTCTGTGCCTACATGATAGCCCTGCACACTTCTTGGGTGAAACACCAACCTCAGGGGGAAGGTAGTAAGCATACCTTCTTAGAGCACATCTACCAACACCCCTATATGGTACCTCCCACTCTCAATGGCTATGGGGTGATTCTCCCATGTCTGCACCTAGGGCTACTACACTTCTCTGATCCACCATGCCCATATCAACCTCCCCATTTTCAGATGGTGCTGTATCATGGATATGCATGGGCATACTGACTGTGTCTATACTTTGGGCTGACGATGTGAGGACCACACTCCCTCTGCTTGACATACCCCTGTCCAGCCCCAGACTGTGTCTGTGCATCACCACCATCATCATCAGATGATAACGTCCCTCCAACATCAGACAGAGGAAGAGCCGTAATGATGGTGCAAGACAATGCTTCACCTTTTAATACCCCCCAAAAAATACAAATAGCCATAATAAGTATGCCAGAATACCCCAAATATACATGCATCTGATATAGTATGGTATAATCTCAGTGACTACTAGACATTATTAATACATGAAAGAAAGTCCACACCCAATGTACAGGTGATCACTGTACCTCAATGCCAGATGCACCTAGACATAATAGTTGAGAGAACTAGTATAAACATATATGTGACTATCAAATGCAAAGGAGGACATAATAAGTATTGTAGTGGAATACCTGGGGCATTGCTAGTGTAACTCCTCTGAGTCTGCTCCACCTCTTCTCCAACATCCAGCAACACAATGTGAAACTCTTTGGAGCTACATGGATCTCTGATAGGTGACAGGAACTTCTTTATATCAGTAAGTGGTAGTTCAGTAGATGGCTCACCACCAGTAGCCCTCTGCTCCTGTACCACAGTCTGTGCTTTGATCTTGGCCTTTTTAATTATGTCACAGGCCCTTGATGAAGGATTGGCATTTGTTTCTCAAATGTGCATACATATGGCTATGGCCACTAACAACAATGACATCCTTGACCACATGCAACTACTCATACATATGGCTATGGCCACTAACAACAATGACATCCTTGACCACATGCAACTACACACAGTAATGGAAAGGCATGTCAGAGGCACACAATTCAAGGAAACTTCTACCATGGAGATGGAGGACCTGTAGTATCACCTCATTCTGTGCATCTGAGAAAGGAGGCTACTATGAGGATGACCACTTTTTATTTTTAGATTTGGAAGTGGTATTTCTCTTGTGATGGAATAAAATACACATATCACAACACAGCTTAATACATATGGTACTGCCAACTTGATAGTTATGGAACAAAATATATCAATATTCTGTCAGTAAGCAGCATAGTCAAGTGTGATGTAAATATATGTGCACCATAAAAACTGTACCCTACAAATGCAAACAGTCTAAACAATAATGCAAGTTCCTAAACACACCACTAAATATAGGTTTAACCTGTGGAAATACACCTAGTACTGCAATATCCTACATGCAGCTCCCCTCCCAAAAAAAAATTTTACAGAGGACAATAAACAATACCTGATGCAGGAATCTACACCTACCAAGCAGAAAAAAAAAGCACCATAAGCAGATAACAATATGAGGAATTTAAGAAAAGCTTACATAACTCCACCAGTGACACTTTTAACTTTTACCATGTTGCAACAATACAAAAGAAGTCTGTACACACGAATGTGTTTGTCTGGCCCACATAAAGTATATTTTTAGATTACTTGAACAAGTTTCATTGAAACACTTCAGGTAGAAGCTCATTCCAAAATATGGAAGAATACATAACTTGAAATATTTCATAGTCTATTCTCCCTAGTTCAATATTGGAAATGTTGAGAGTAGTAGGTTTGGCAGCTCTTGGGAAACAAGCAATCTTCCCTAGTACGATGAAAGCTCCATAGCCCATGTTATGCTTAAAGGTCTAGATAAACTCCTACGGGCATGAACAATATGTTATTAGTTCTGAGCTCATTGCCCTTTCTGAATCACTCAGTCTGTACAATGTGTAATGGAGATGAACATGGTGTTGGCTCCTACATGATGATGTGCACAGAGCAGCATAAAAATGGGGATAAAGGCTTTTGCCTAGCTAATGCCTTGCAAGTGTTCCTCAATAGCAGTACTAGTCAGTCAATGATATATTAAAGGTCCTTGTTTTCAGATTACGAGTAACTCATACAAACAGGTTTTAGTTCAGTGGAGGGTTTAGGCTGTGGCACGGAGACAGCCACCACCACCACCACCACCACATTTTGCTGCTGAAACTGCAAACATTAAAAAACTACCGCGTTTGGCACTACTGCAAAGTTTTTTTTCGTTTTTTTTTTTTTTTTGGCATGCAGTGTCACAGGCTACATCAAAGTGGTCACCAACATAGCTCTCAACTGTGAGGCATTTGCAAAAAAAAAAACTTTTTTGCTTAAAATAACAGGGTGCAACAGTATTCTTAGTGACCACTTTAAATAAGGATCGCTGGTCTTCATTTCTGTCATTGCCTGATGTCCAGAGTGTGATGACATTATTGAATTTGCAACTGCAACTGTATATGAGACAATGAATGTGGAACTTTTCAATTTTTTTGCTGTTTGCAGTGTGGACTCCAAGAAAAATGTATATTATGATAGTTACATTGTTTTAAATAATAAACAACTAAAATCATGAATAAGTAGATCTATCCAAGTAGTTGTGCTGGGGAGACAATTTTTTTCTAAATGAATATTACCCATCTAGACAATGTATTATCCTATCCCAGGACACCAGATCATACAAAAGGAATCCATTCAGGCCTTCATTCCACAATCACACAGTTCAGTGCTGCAGCCCAAAGCAGCATTAAATTGAGTAAACCTTTCCTCTCAAATGTCTCTAATTGTGCAAGACATTGGCTACCAAACAAATACTCAGCTAGGAGATAGAAAACACATTGAAAAATCTAAAAAAGTATATATTTTTTAATTGTCTTGTTACTCTTTCCTCCCTACATTGGAGTTTCATCCCAATATAAATGTTTTTTACAGTCAGAAGTGCTAAAGGACTGAGGTACCCTCCTGCAATCCATAACAGAAATTAGCAGTTATTTTATTTCTTAAAAAAGAAAAGAAAATTGCTCTGTATTTTTTGCTTGGGGGGGGCAAAATATCTTACCAGTATCAATGACTTCATTGCTTTAAGTATAACATTGGAGATAGCAGTCAGCAAAACGTATATCAACATCACTGAACTGAAAAGTAGAGGGTGTTACTGTATGAGGAAGACAGAACAAGACTAGGAGGTTTGGCAGTATTTTTTTTTTTTGGATGAAGGTGTATTGGTAGGCTACGTTAACTTCTTATAAAGTACAGCAGTTCCCCTTACTTGTTTACACTTTTGATAGTTGCTTATTTGTTTACAGGATGGTATTGCCACAAAGTTATTTTGCCAGTTGAGTTTATCTTTATTAGCCTTACTTTTCTTTTTCACTGAACCATCAGACGTCCTTATCTACAAGCCCCACTGATAGCCATCATCTGTTTTGTGTGGTGGAGTCTACTGGTTGGTCATTTTACTGTTGCAGCACTCAGAGCCTGGAGCATTTTTTACTGTGCAAAAATAAAACTAAAACCCGTTACAGATATTGCATCATGCTAGATTGGTTCTTTTTCCAGTAACAGTTGTTTAGATTTCTTCAGTACAAGAAAATTATTCTGTGGTGATTATTGGCTATACTCATCCAACAGATTGCTGAATAAAAGTTTATCTGTCCACATGCCTTTCTTATATATAATTATTTAAGCATTTCTGGCAACTCGATCTCTCCCCTTTAGTACAAGAAATTAAAGCATAAAATCTATTTTATTTACGAGAAAGCATTTGATGCTATTTTTATTTTCTTAATAGAAGTAATTGGTATGTACAGTTTGCTTTCCTTGAGCATTTCTGGCTACTTCCTCTTTCTGAATGTCTCTCATTCAAGCCTACAGCACATTTTATTTACATCCAGTTAATCCCAATAGTTCCTTATGTCTTTCAGACATTTTAGGGAGTGGGCTTCCTTAACTAAGCGCATTGTCAATTAATAAAAAGGGCATTAGAAAGGCTTGGTATAAGTAAGAAAAAAGTTCAGACTGTTATTCTAGGATATCCTGCAGTGGACAGATGAATAACTGTACATCACTTATTACTCATATTTTCATAAATGGGAGATCTACATGTTATTGAGGAGCATGGTGTGAAACATCATGGTGGGAGGCAGGAAAAATAAATTGCCAATGTGTACCTTTTTACTATAATGGAAATACTGCGACTTATTTGCTAGTAATCATGAAGACATTCAACATTTCTATACATGCTTAATATTTCCATCCAAGGTGATTGAAATGACTGTCATTGATATCTGCATTGTTAATATGACATCTTGAATGATATGATTTATATTATTATTTATACAGTGAAGCATGTTCTCATGTTTCTGTAAATCTCAATAAATAAGCACCCAGAGTAGAATTTTTTGCTGTCATGTCTGGCTAACAGTGTTCTGAGAATATATGTCTAGTTTGTACAGTTTCCAGGCTATAATAATACGTTTGTGAAACTTTAGAGTAAAATATCATACAGTTCATTATAATATTGTATAGTTGACTATGAATATACTAATTATTATCACTGCAAATAATTTGCCAATAACATTACTGTTTTTACCATGTTGATAGCTTTTATTGTTCACAAAAGTATTTACATTTATTTGCCTATGTTTTAAGCTGATTTTCCAAAAAAAAAAAAAAAATGCTCTGGAAGGCAAGAATGTGTGTAGGGTGCTGGAGGTGTGACATTCCACAGCATAGATGTGTTAATGCATTGTGCGGAAACTATTGGTTTGGACACTCAGGTGAGAGAATGAAAGAGTTAGGGAAATAGAAAAGAAGAGCTTATTCTGAATATAAGAGTATTTTAAGGTAACTTTACATGTAAGGGTATTAAGGATATATTTGCAGAGTTTCCTGATTTTGCCTCATATGTTTAATCTTTTTCCAATAAAATATTACTTTTCTTGCAAATCAGTCAAGATTGCAGTCACAAAATAATGGCAGACATTTGAATTTCGAATGTCATATCCTTCAGGAAATGCAGAGTAAGGCAAATTCTGCTATTCACACAACTTAATAGCAATATTCAAAATCTGTCCCCACTCCCCAGTCTGGGCCTTTGTTCCTCTTTATTTATTTTTTGTCTGCAATGGTTGAGCTAAGATGTTGAGTGATATGAAAAGCTACAGTGCTCTGAACAGAGGCTGAGAGCTACAGCTGGGAGATTTGAAAGACAGATATACGATCTGAGACAAGACTGTCCTCATAGTCAGTCTAGACCTAATGATGACTGATGTGTCTTCTACTGAGTTTGGATGTGTTGACTATAACATAATAATGACTGATGTGTGGCGTACCGAGTTTGAATGTGTTGAGTATAACATAATAATGACAAATGTGTGCAATACCAAGCTTGGATGTGTTGACTATAACATAATAATGACTGTGTGCCATACCGAATTTGGATGTGTTGAGTATAACATAACAATAACCGATGAGTGTTGTACTGAGTTTGGATGTGTTGAGTGTAACATAATAATGACTGATATGCACCACACCAGGTTTGGATGTGTTGAGTATAACATCATAATGACTGTTGTGTGTCTTACAGAGATTTGATATGTTAAGTATAACATAATAATGACTGATGTGTGCCTTACCGAGTTTGGGTGTTGAGTATAACATAATAATAACTGATGTGTGCCTTACCGAGTTTGGATGTGTTGAATGTGGCATAATGACTGATGTTTGCCATACTGAGTTTGGATGTGTTGAATATAACATAATAATGACCGATGTGTGCCTTACCAAGTTTGGATGTGTTAAGTATAATCAGAAGCTAGTAAGGGCTTTTGAATTTGAAATTAGTAGCCAGACTGGCAAACGTAGTTGCAATATTAAGAACTTTGACTTCAAACACACTGTGCAGTCTTTTGTGAGTAATTATCTTAATTGTGTGAGTTTGCACAAGGAGTATATGGAGAATAATTTAGAACTAAAAGTATTAAAAATTATGATACGAGTCTTGCAAAATCATCTCTCACATTTTGTCAACAAAATAAGTAACCAAAATTGGGAAGGAAAGTAAATTTTTTTTATGTCTTGGAGTCTAGTTTGCAAGATGAGAACAACTTGTGGGCCACACTTGTTACCAGATCTGAGTCAGGCAATCCAAAGAGCTACTTTTGTCCCAAATTGATGGTGTCTGTCATATGGAAACTGAGTAGGGAAGCATAATATAGACACACCACATATTAAGAAGGCAGATGACAGTTTTGATGTGAAGTGAGGGGGAAGGGAGAAGGGAAAATTAAGGAAATGGTGGAAAACTGGAGAGGGACTCATATCAGATATATGGAAATAACTCTTTAGGAAAACATGGTATAGCCCTGGAAAGGATGAAACACCAGTGTAGTAGAAGGGCAGGGATAGTTAAAGAAAGGTACAATGACAGGGTCAAATAAAAAGGAGATAGTATTAACACTTGGGCAGTCTCCTTTGATTGCTTTCCCTTATTCACTTGTTTGTACATTTTAAAATATTGAATGAAACAAGGACAGTCAGCAAGGACACTTGACACTCTGCTTATGGGTTTTGACTGTTTTTGAAAACAGTATTCTGTTTTCTACTGATGGTTTTCCTGGGTCCCAGGATCATACCAGAAATGGCAGCTATTCTCATGAAATTTCATAGTTATTTTTTCATAATTCAGGGCTCACACTTTAAAAGTCTTAGCATTACATTAGGGCCTTTTGTGCCAGTGGATCTCTCTTCTTACTGAAGCTTAATAATTAATAATCAGTAATTAATAATTAATATAGATATATGTAGATAGAGAGATGAACAATGTGTTAGAATGCAGATGTCCGAATTACTCTCCACTTATAGTGCAAATGAGATCTGATTTTTTTTATTAATGAGTGCCTATCCACATGCATTCTACTCTCTGCTTGTTTCTCTATCTAGACAGTATAAACTGCAGTCCAGCTGTTGTAATGAAAATGTTATCATCTGTGTTCATTTTCCTTGCCCAGGTAGCTGACCTATTTCTTACAGTATAGTGGTTAAGTAATTTGGTTATGATGAAGAGGAAGCAGTCCTTTTGTGTGTGTGTGTGAAAGAGAGAGATGTAGAATTAGGCTACAATTTCATTTTTTATAAAATAATTTATATTTTATTTTTATACTAGTTGTCCAGTTAGTCAAAGCTCAATACAAAATTAACAAAATTATTATGATTATATTTTGCATCATTTTGTTACTTCTGTTTTTATATTTGAGCTTCTGAGTGGTAGTATCACAATCATATGGTGAGAGGAGGAGGTGTATGCAAGGTATAAGGTATGCACATTTCATGCTAATTAGTTACACAGATTTTTGGTTAGATGTATCTATTTTTCATATGGCTTTGTCCAGATTTTTAATGTCTTCAGGTTGAGAGGTGTAGGCACCAAAGAGGGAGGGAATGAGAATAATAGAGAAAGTTTATAAGACTGGTGAATGAAAAACACTGCATTAAAATGGTATAATAGGAGTGCCTTGTATTTATCATTTTTAATTTGGGGATTTATTATTGTGTACATCCACTTAGCAAGAAGATTAAGGCACTGAGCTCTTAATAAGCTGTTAAACACAAGCTGCTGGTTCAAATGTCTATGATTTTGGATCAGTTTTGGTCTGTCTCTCATAATCATATTCTGCAAGGAACAAACATTTTGTAGGAAGCAAACTATGTCAGACAAGTACATTTTATGTTATGTGTAGCTCTGCATATCATTTAACCAGATGATCCTCCTTGGTTGTCCCTAAAAATGGACCTTTGTCCAGTGGATTTACCTGTTTGACAAAAGTCTAAAAATGAGAGGGGAGCAAAGCCTGCAAGGTACTTGCTTCACTAATGAGAATAAAGTTTTTTTTTGTTTAATACTTTTTATTTGACTTTTAAATAAACAAATTAATTATACCAAAACCAACTTAGAAAAGCAACTTTCTTTGAGTTTGGAATAAAATGTGTTCATAAGAATTTTGGTCCTGTTATTGTTTTGGAGGTATGGAGCTTATAGTACGGACCCAGTGAATTGCTTTTCTAAGTTGGTTTTGGTCAAATATACTGGCAATTCCATCTGCGTGGTTTTGTTTTACAAGTTTCTTTTCACACAGAACTGGTAACATACGGCTGATACCTACTGGTTTACTTGCCTGGATTTTAATACTTTTAAGTACTTTTTGGCAAAAAGGCTTTTAACACAGGGATTTTACTTATAAATTTCTGATTATGAACACGGGATAAAGAAATTCAGCAACTTCACCTGTTTTAGTTAACATGGACTGCCCTGGTTTGAACAAAATGGACTGTCAATTGTCACAAATAGTCGCCATGTTATCCCAGCGAGTGGTTAACTTTCTTTGTGTTTGGAATAAAGTATGTTCATAAGAATTTTGGTCCTGTTATTCCTGTAGAGGTATGGAGCTTATGGTTTGGACCCACTGAATTGCTTTTCTAAGTTGGTTTTGGTCAAATATACTAGCAATTTCATCTGTGTGGTTTTGCTTTACAAACAAATTAATTATGACATCCATTTGAAAATAGAAACTTGCAAACAGATAAAAAAATACTGAACATAAACCAACAAAAGCAACTATAAACAAGAGTATCTACTTAATAAACTGTTGAAAGGTTATCAATGATTAACAATTATTATCTGAGTTTCAACAGTTATTTGTTTAGCAGTTCTTTAAATTTCATCCACATATTGTATGAATAGGTGATTCTGATGGATCTTGTTTTGATGGTAATTAGTTCCAAATGGCACAATTCAGTTGCAAGACTTCAAATTCCCTGAAGGAGGGAGTAGCTTCAATTTCCGTGCAATTGACAAGATGGACCATAAAAGAAGGATTTTAGTATTTTAACACAATCAGATATAGGAGTATTAAACAGAATAAATGACTTAGTTAAAAAAAATTGTCACAAAATAAAGCTTGTAAAAAAGATTAATGTTATTCCAATATGATTGAATTACAACACAATCAAAAAAAAAACATATGTTGCCAATTTGCTTTAACTGCCAACCTACATCTCCAACAAGCAAACTTTTTATTACAGATTAATTTAATTCTATGAAGATTTAAAAAAAAGATCTATGCATAAATTCCAAAATAAAATGATCCATTTAAGAGAAGAAGTTGACTATTTTGAAAATAATAAAAATGTCTTGTCCTCTTCAGTTAGAGTTTTTTTAGTAATAAGTTTAAATAATCCCAATAATTTTCATTGTCATTTTTTGTTTCTTTTTTGATCACTTTATAAAGTTTGGATAAAAGAAACTTTTCCAATTATGTTTTGCTGTATCATAAACATAAGAAATTCAGTTAATTTAGGAACAGAATTTCTTATCTTTGGTTGCATTAATTTAATTTTACTTTCCACAAAAATCTACTATTTTGTACATCTATTGAGCTTTTTTGTGTGTGTGGTTTACCATTTTGCCTCAGTTTTTGTATTTCATCATTTTGTACATCTAACCACGTCATTACCTAAATCATATTTATTTATTATATAATCAACAGAATACAGTTTCTCATTCATCAACAATTGAAACCAATATATCAGACCTTTTTCTTTAAATGTAATCATTGTTAACAATTTTGAAGTAGATATTGTTTTGTGTATACGCTATAGCAAAGAGAAAAACATCTGTGTTTTATATGATGGATTTCTATAAATGAAATTTCTAAAATGACTTAATATAGTAGAAATATAATACAAATGCATTATTTGATGGCATCTATCTTTAAAATAATATTTTAACAACTAGAGGAAAAAAGTTATTTGATATTAAATACTGATTAGGATGTAAGGAATTATTAGATTTCTTTCCATTTAGCAGTGTAATAAGTATTTATCCACAGAGATATTGTTTTAATAATTGATGATAGGGAGTTCAGTTCTAAATCAGGTAACCTAATCCCTCCAGAAGACTACTCTCTGATATGATTTAAAGCAATTTGGGGGTTGTTTGGATATAAAAAAATAAATAAATAAAATTCAGTATTAATTAATTAAATAATATTATAATGATTGTATTCCATATAAAATTGTTGGTAGAGTGATCATTTAATTATAATGAATGTCTTGTCAATAAAAATACTTTATTCCATTTATTAATTAGATTTTTTTATAATGGTTAGACTATTATTATAGTTGTGGTTTATTATATTATTAATATTATCAGTTATAACTATCCCTAAGTATTTTTCTCTTGGACTCAATACTTAGTGAATCTATTGTTTATATTTTCAATATTAGAATTTATAGGTAACATTTTTGTTTTATCATTAAAAAAGAGTGCACATTTTTTCTGAAACAATTCCATTGCCTCACATATTGTTGTAATTTATGGTTAAAAGAATATAATCAGGAAATAATTGAATTTTAGATATCACATTCACATTTATGTGTCTACTTTAATATTTGGATTTGATCTTACAAAGTTAGCAAATGGTTCCATAACTAGAAAAAATAAAGATGATAGAGGACACCCTTGTTTGGTTGCTTTGGAAAATTGGTTTGACTCTGAAGTATATGTACCTATTTTAAGATAGGCATAACAACTACCATAAAGAAGATTACTAAGATGTGTAAAATTACTAGAAAAAAATTACATTCCTCTAACATTAATAAGATATAAAAGCAAAATCACCATCTTTATCTAAGCTGATCAATGTTAGATTATCTTTATTTTCATTTGCACAATCAATTATTGTTATTATTCTTTTAATGTTATCATAAGAATTTCTATTTAATCTAGAACCAGTATGATCCTCATTTATCAAAGAATGTAGGTATTCATTTAATCTGTTAGCATGAATCACCATGAGTATTTTATAATCTACATTTAAAAGAGAGATTGATCTACAAAAAGAATATGCAAAAGGGTCTTAGTCAACTTTTAAGATTGGAGAAATAAGGGTATAGTTCCACGATGGTGGAACTGTTACTAAATCTTTAACTAAAGAAAAAAGCCTAAGTAATATATTTGTGGAATCTTTGGGCATTAGTGTTTAAAGTTCAGGGATAATACCGTCATTACCAGGAGCTTTAATAGATTTTAGTTTATTAATTTGAGTTTGTAGTTCAGACATTGAAATAGGGTTATCTATTGTTTTCATTTGGACATCAGATAGTTTATTTTTTGTATGATTTCTTATAAAGGTATTAATTACCTGTTTAGGATCCATTAATGTTTTGTGTTGATTAATTCTATTAAAATGATTTCTGAATTCTTTAAATATATATTTTACTTCTGTAACCTTTTCTTCCTCTTGGGTAAATAAATTTCTGTGATATGATTTAATTCCCTAAGTATTTTTGCTCTAATAGCTAATCTGCACATAGATTCTGAGTCAACAGAAAAATTATTTACTTTAAGCCTTTCTAAATTAATCATTGTTTTACAGCATAGAATTTCTAAATATTTGTTGTTTAAGTTGTTAATTTCTTCTATCTTGTTAGTATTGTCTTTCTGGTTGTCTAATTTTAATCTATCAATTTTTATTTGCATCTCATACAATTCTTTATTCCATTGTTTGTTTATTGAAATACTGGTTAGTGATTTTAACAAATAAGTAAGCTTTTAGTGCATCCCATATATAAATATCTGAAATTTCTTCTGTATAATTGAATTCAATAAATGAATGAATTTCTTTTATACAGAAATATTTTAATTCTTTCAGGTTAATTATATACACTGGCATTTTTTAATCTGGATATTATTATTAGTTTTTAACATCAGTTCAAAAGTTATAGCATTGTTATCAGAAAGTGGACAAGAAACCACTTTAACTTTACTAAAACTATTTATCAGCTCATTCAAAATGTATATTCTATCCATTCTAGAATGTGTATTATGCCTATGTGAATAATGAGTAAAAAAAGTGATTCTGAATCTGAGAATTCATTTATATCTCTAGTGTGAAATAATTCAGTATAGTCTATTAACATCTTAGTAGAAGCAGATATTTTCCTTTAACCAGTAATACTAGTACCTTTATCAGTCAGAATGCAATTAAAATCTCCTAAGATAATGTTTCCTTTTGAGATTTGAAGTATCTTATCTAAATGTTATTTTACAGTTTTGAATCCTATACCTAGAATCCAGTAAATATTAATTAAGGTATATAGTTTTCTGTTGAATTCTATAGTTACTGAACACAGCATACCCTTATCATCCATATATATATATATATATATATATATATATATATATATATATATATATATATATATATACATATCAATAATATTAGGTTGGGGTAGTGAATTTTTCCACAATATAGCTATCCCTCTTTTTTGAGTATAATGTGAAGTAGTTAGCAAAGAGTAAAATTTAGTAGTGAGTCTGTCAGTATCTTCTTTCAATAAATGTGTCTCTTGTAAGATTATGACTTAAGAGTCGAATATATTTAAATATTTGTACAAACTTCCCCTCCTGCAACCATTATTTAACCCATTAATATTAATAGAAATGCATTTAAGATACGATATTTAACTTACGGATAAGTAAATGCATATTTCTATAAATTCTAGATTGTAATAAATAATAAAAAAAAACACATCCATTATATTGAACTGCTTATTGATTGGCATACTGTAAAAAATGTTTAAGAGATTAAATATAAAACTACCAGTAATTATTGTAGACACCCAAGAAAAACAAATAATTTTGATATTAAGTAAACATATGCTTTTAAGCCCATTCTTTTCCCTCACTCTAACTATCCAAGCATTCCCTTCCATCAACTATCATGAGACCAATTCCCCTCTACTACTTATTAAAATAAGATAATTACTACCAAGTATATAAAAAAACAATTCTGGACCCAGAAGAGCTTATAAACACAAAAAGCTCTATATTCATTTTATCTGTTCATAATATTGATCTTGAATAAATCAGAAGCAAATTATATCTAGGTCTAATAAATATATAGCATGCATCATAGAAACTAATCAATTTCTCCATGTAATCATCTCTTGTCATTTGATGTGATAATAACATCTATTAAGTGACATACAGCAATTTAACAGTGTTTAGTCATTTTTCATATCCAGTAAAATGTAGCTATAGTATAGCAGTGTCACTCAAAACAAACTTACTTATTATGGAAGCTACATTTTTATTTATTATTTTTATATCATGTAATTAATAAGTTTTAAGCACATGAAAAACATAAATGTGCTTGTAACTATTAGCTCCAATGCAGACTCATAGCCATTGGCATCTAAAAGATCCATATTACCAATGTATTTTTGCTGGCAATAAAAAAGAAGAAACAGAGTATGCACACTCAAGAGATTCCTATGTAAGTACTCATGTAAAAACCAAAGAAATAATTTGTAGCTTCAAGATTTGTGTCTACAAATAGAAAACAAGATAGCACAGAGTTGTATATTTAAAAAGAAAACCCACAAAGTTCCTGGTTCCCAATGCCATCATACCAAACCAGCTCTCTCTCACTTCCTTCCTTCCCTCTTTTTTCCGTCTTTTTGTCCCATTCATATATAACAAATTATCTTAACTATAGGAGAAAGATAACTTTAAACATCTTTGATGATGTATTTATACTTCCGTTTATCATTGAGAAATGAACTATCCTCTTGTCAAGTAAATAGGAAAGCATTTATAATGAGAAGAAGCAAAATCACATAGTTAGTAAAATGAAAATAACATCTAAAGATACAAAATATTGTAAAAATATTGTTTTTCAATTCAAAATATGTGTAGTAAAAGAATGTTCAATCTTTCTCTTTTCCCACTTATTCTAAAATGATTTGTTCCTGCAAACATTCATAAAAGGATTACCATTCAGGAAATACATATTCATTAAGTCCACCATATAAACTCATTGAAACCATCCACCAATCAAGTTATTCAACTGAGAATGATTCTAGTTCACTTCTGAGTTGGATGTATGACTAAGCTTGAGCTACTAGGGCTGTAAAAATCAGGTTTTTAAACTGAAGAGGAAGGCTTGAGCAAGAAGAAAAAAAGAAAGTTTTCTTACAGTGATCAATTTAACACTCAACATACAACCGCCAAGCTCTCTCTCTACTCTACCCTCCCACCACAACCCACAACATCCACAAACACCAGACCAGAAAGACAAAAGTTAGTACAACAAAAGTGACACGATCATATCTCACTCCCAAAATAAAACTCAACATCTGCATTCCACAAGAAAAGCCTTCCACAGGCACACCTCACAAAAAAGAATGACTGGACAACTTAACATCCACTCTTATTCACTACCAATAAGGTCTGTACATCAAAAGATCATGTCACATCCACACCAACCACTCATATCACCCAAAGACCCACACAAATGCTGCAATGCCTCACAACAAAACAAGTCTGCATCTACAAGTGTAAGAGCATAGACCCCCACATCTCCTCCATACAATGGATCCCACAACATCACTGCTCAGCACAACACGTCTCCAAACCAAGGCAAGCCAAACAAAATAAAATACTGCACACAGCCTCTTGCATATGAAAGATAAGCATTCGTACATAGCTTTCAAAATGCAACCACTGTAACTATTCCCTATACTCTGAGCTAATTGCCAGAATTTACCAGGTATATAAAAAACAACAATGAGATGATAAAGTTAAAGAAAGATGAATAATGAAGACCTGAATATTATTTATACACCAAAACTGATTAAACAAAAAAAAAGGTAGTACTGCTACCACAACTAACTAAATATATATGTATGTTAAATAAATTTAAATTGTTTAATATTGGAAAAAAATAAACATACTATAAAACAATTAAGTTACATTGTGACAAAGAATATTCAAGTCTCCAAATTTTTTGTAAGACCATTAAGTGAACATAAAAGATTCCTATGGCACAAATAAAAAAACAGAATTATTTACATTTGCAAAATAAAAATGGTTGGCATAAGTTCTTTATCAGATAAGTCATTTCTCTTTTAGTTTCTTTTTCTTTTTCTTTTCATTTACTTTCTATCCATTCCTGTCTGCTTGTCTTTTCAAGGATATGTTGCTCCAAACCATATCTTCTATTTGTTCCAAGATTTTATTTGTTTTTAGAAAGACATAGCAGTGTCTAAGTCATCCAAAAAAATGGTTTCATCTAGAAAGAAGATTTTTAGTCTGGCTGGAAACAATAAATAAACTTTTATCTCTTTCTTCTTAAGTTCTCTTATTAAGGGAAGAAAAAGTCTACTTTTGGAAATAACAGCAGCTGAATAGTCATTGTCAAAGTGAATTGTATTTTTATTTATTCTTAGAAGTGACTTAGTCCAGGCAGTTTTAAGAACTAATTCTTTATCTTGAGAAGAAAACATCTTGCTATTACAAATCTCTGGGAAGAGTTGTTCTTAGTCAAAGATGTAACCAAAGATATATATGCCATCTCAATACCATATGACAATGCCTCCTATAAATCTAAAATTTTAGATAGCCAGGAATTCAAGAAGCTTACCATACTGTTGCCTTCTATATTTTCAGGTAGACCAAATATATATTATTTCTATGAAATCTGTTCTCTAGATCTTTGATGTTATTCATCAGGAGAGTGTTTTGTTTTAAAGGGAATGCAACATTATTTTCATCTTCATTTAGCCTTCCTTCTATATCATTTAAAGAGTCCTCAATGCCAGCTATTTTACTTTTCTGCAGCTGTAGAGCTTCATGGATTTGTTCCATTTGCTTGGAACATTTTTCTTTAAAATTGCCAAATTAAGTGACCATTATGTCCAATTTTAATGACAGTTCCTGGATATTAGTTAGGACAGACTGAAACTCTTTTCTAAACAGAGTCTTAAGAATTAGTCTTCATGTGACTCATTTTCAAACTGGATACTGTGATGCCTGACTGCTGGCCCAGCAATCAAGGAGCTTCAGTCCTCACCACTAACACCAGTGAGGGGCATCCATATAGGGAAAGGATAATAAATACACACACAGTAGAGTACAATTTCACTTAAGAGCACACAGTCTGGGGCTGGTTTCTCCCTTTCTCTCCAGGTCCCCAATAAGACTCCCCACTGGCACAGCTCTAGCGTCCAGATCTCAGCCTAGTGGGCAATCTAAAACCTCCAGCACCCTACTAAAAAGGTCCTTAACAAAGGTTGTCCATTTATTACTGTGCAATATTATTATCCAAATTGTAAGTACAACTGAACAGTCAAGACTTATTGGAGTGGCTTGGCCGGTATCACTAAATACATGTAATGTACTCTTAGAGCTTAAATTATCTCTACCACAAAACAGCCAAAGTTTAAAGGTTTAAAAATATTTAATAATAAATAATAAAAACATAAGACAATACTTTTTACAAGACAGTGCTAGTCAAGAGTTCAGAGATCACAGAAAAATGTTAAAATAATACAGTAGAAAAGTTCTGACATTAATACAGAAAAAAAGACTAATCTAATATTCTTGTTCCTAGCTATATCTAAGAGAAAACACAGTTCTAAAATAAAATTACATATAGAGCAAGACAGTGCTGGTGATGTTGGATGTTCTCAAGACAAATGCTAAAATGCTCTCATTCTTTCTCTCCTTAAATTGATAACACAGTACCACGGATTCATTTCAGTAACATCATTTCTTTCCCAAGCTAATTTTAGATTACATCATTTCTTTCTGGAACCCAGGCTAATAGAAACTCAGAAGTTAATAGCCCTTTTGATATTGCAGCTGGTCAAGAAGTCATAGCAATAAAATAAATTATACATGTAAATTCTAGCCATTACCCCTGGCCTCAAAACAATAGGCAGAATGCAATCTCGGCTCCGAGTTTTAGATCAAAGAATTTCACAGTGCTTGACTTATCAGCTTCCTTACAGCAGAGTGCACTGTTGTTACATTTTTTTCAGTTCAACATCCAATACAGTCTATTCACATTTAAGAGAACAAGCCTGTGGCTTACACTAATATTTACAAATGACAGAATTATCTGCAAAATTGTATCTAGCTAGGCTGGCAGCCTTCACCTATCTTCACAGATACAATGACTGAATATATATCAAATAAAGACTTGACAGGAAAATGTTATGATATGAAAAACAATTTGTTGATACAATCATAGAGGACACCTTAAAATCTCAATATTCACATAGATGAATTAATTAGGACTGTTTATAAAAATAATTTCCTGTCAGAAATATATAAAGTAGCAGAGCAGGAGAAAACTGACTACATCCTGGCTATGACCCCCAAGAATAATTTTTTCTTGATGTTTTAAATAACATATTTGTCCAACAGAGGAGATTAACAGCAGCAGGAGGTTTCAGTAGTCAGGAACTGACTCAGGATGAAAGCCTGCACTGAGCTAAGCAGTGAACAATACCTTGCATTGTGGAAGGCAGAATCTTGACAGTCAAAGGCAGAGCTCAGATCAGTTCTCCTCTTCTCAAATGGGAAAAGAATGAAGAGGCAACCAAAGTCTATATCACTGCAGTTCCAATGTTTAAGTGAAAGTAAGTCATGGGAGTAGGTAGGTGATAATGGTGTTAAGTGCTTAACTCCAGTGTGTGAATACAACATGGGATGCTCTGTATATGTAGAAGGACATTTTCTGACTTTTGCAGATTATGCACTACGTCTGCTACTTTTAGTAAACACATTTCTTTGTACAGCTAGTTAAGACATTAATTTTTGCAGACAAAAGTATCTCTGGATGTTGTACTGCTGTATTTTTTGGTGGTACTTCTTTTTTTATGAGAGAGTTGAAGTGCAGTGTGTGCATTCATTCCTCAATTGATTTGAGCTTAGTTTGATTAATAAAGGGAGTCTTTGAAATGCATTTTATATGTGCGTGCTTTCTGAGAATGTTATCTGCATTTTCTGGAGTTGCATTTTTTTTTTTTACAGATTGCTCACTTGTTGCCTGACTCCTGATTCTTAAGAATAATTGTGGACATATGAAAAAATCAAGGACTGAAAATCTATATTCACACTCTAGCCCAATGCATCAGAATTATGATTCTTGGGTTTCATTATAAATGTTGTATAGTTTTTATTACTGTTGGAAAGCATTCAGTCTTTCAAAAAAATCTGTTTATGCTTATTGGTATTTCTGTGGAGGTTTGAAAATCATGATTTTCATTCCAGTAATGTGTACTTAACATTACTTTTGCCATATATGTGTGTTTGTGTGTGTGTGTGTGTGTGTGCGTGTGTGCGTGTGTGTGTGTGTGTGTGTGTGTGTGTGTGTGTGTGTGTGTGTGTGTGTGTGTGTGTGTGTGTGTGTGTGTGTGTGTGTGTGTGTGTGTGTGTGTGTGCGTGTGTGTGTGTGTGTGTGTGTGTGTGTGTGTGTGTGTGTGTGTGTGTGTGTGTGTGTATGTATATATATATATATATATATATATATATATATATATATATATATTGAAGTTTCAAAACTTCAAACATCATAGGTTCATAGGTTCAAGGTGTTTACTAGGCTAATGACCACAAGGGCCTTTTTAAGTCTAGAAATGCATCCCAAATCTCTGACAAGTTCGGCTACCCTGGATAAGTGTAAGCATGAACCTGGGAGATGAACCATTTACAGGTTGCCTGTGTCCATTAGAGACATAGGTGCCAAACCAGGGATGAATTTCCGGTTTCCCATCCAATTGTCCAAGTTGCACTTGAATTGGGTTAGGGAGGAACTCTGCTTCACATGGATGGGGAACCTGTTCCATAGAAAGGGTACTCCCTGGGATAAATATTTATCTCTCCAGCAAGTCCTATTTATATGCCAAGCAAGGTTTAAGTCTTTAGAATGGGTAATTCTGGTGCTATTTGTTTTGTGAATATGCAGGAGGTCCATCAGAGTGGGGTCTAACAATGCCCTGTATGCCAGGCATAGATCTCCCCTCAAAAGCCTGTAGGAGACAGAATACAGGGATAGGGCCTTGAGGCGGTCTGCATAGGACATATTACTTACACCCTGTATTCTTTTAGTGAGAAACTTCTGTGGACGTTCCATTTGTTGGATATGCCTGGTTAGGTGCATACCAAAGGAGGCATTGTACTCAGTGATAGGTGTGATGAATGCCGAATACAGTGGAACAATGACTTTCTTTGACTTAGATGCCAGACCTTTGTTTATAAGTTGCGCAACATAGAATGATTTCCTTACCGCTGTAGACACATGACGATCAAAGGCAAGATTATTATCTATGTGTGTCCTTAAGTCCCTGACTACTGGGTCATCTCCAAGGGGTGTGTTGTCAATATGATAGTTACCGGGATGGAAGACTTCCCAAAGGATACTATTATGCTTTTCTAGGCATTTAGTTTTAGTTCATGGCTTTGACACCAGTTGTTTCTCTGTGTCAGCCCCTCCTGTAGAACAGTTGTGTCAGTGTGAGATTCAGTGACAGCTTGTAATTTGCAATGATCTGCAGAATTAGTCAGCCAGAAACCACTGACATTGTCCTTGACTTCTGAGAAGTAAATGCCAAAAAGGAGCAGTCCAAGGACTGATCCCTGAGGTACTCCACTTGTGACTGGCCTCTTTGTAGAGGTGGACTCCCCAATTCAAACTTCCTGGGCCCTGTCTGTGAGCCAGCTGGCTATCTATCAGGTGACATATGTGTTTGTACCTAACGTCTTGAGTTTCTCAACAATGCCCAAGTGGGGTATTGTGCCAAATGCCTTGGCCAGGTCAAGGTAGGCAGTGTGAACAATTTTGCCATCATCCATTGTTTTGGTGACCTTCTTAAAGAAGTCCACCAGGTTGAGTAGGCATGACCTGCCCTTGATGAATACTAACTGAGTTGGGTCCAGTGTCTAGAGGTTTACTATATCTCTATTGATCATCTCCATGATAACTCTTTCCATGGCTTTACATATAAGACTAGTGAGACTTATAAGTCTGTAGTTTTCAGGGTCTGTAGATGGCCCACCTTTGTGCAGAAGGATCACTGCTGCTTTTCTTCATTCATGAGGCACGAAGCCTGTTTGGAGGATACAGTTAAATAGTAATTCTAGAGGTCTGATAGGTCATGTTTCATGCTATTTAAAAGG
Source organism: Protopterus annectens (assembly GCF_019279795.1). Classification (NCBI taxonomy): domain Eukaryota; kingdom Metazoa; phylum Chordata; order Ceratodontiformes; family Protopteridae; genus Protopterus; species Protopterus annectens. The sequence continues at coordinate 480,253,729 of NC_056725.1, read as the reverse complement.
CATCCTGGGATATTGTCTGGGCTCATTGATGTAGTGTTCTTGGTCTTAGCGACAGAGCATTAAGGACCTGTTCCCTAGTGATAGTAGTGGGAGTTATTTTTGATGATATTTCCTGGCAGAAGGTTGAGAGGGTGAGAGAAGTAAAGTTGGAGCTGAATTTATCAGCTAGGAGGTTTGCTATATCTTCTGGCTCAGTATAGGTGTCTCCATTTACAATGAGCTCTGCGCACAATCAGTATAGGCATCTCCATTTACAATGAGCTCTGCACACAATTGTGCATTGCCGTTGAGGTTGCGGACATAGCTAAAGAATACTTTGTGGTTGTCCTTGGCCTGAGAGGCCAAACTTACCTCAAATTTGCCTTTGGTAGACTTTATTTGTCCTCTGAGTTGTTTGTTTAGTTTGAAGAGAGTGATTTTATCCTGCTGTTTGTTGCACTTCCTAATTTTTGCCATGATTTTCTTCCTCCTGTTATGCAGTCAACTGATTTTGTGATTCCATCAGGGTGGCTTGTTTTTGAGTTATTTCTGTACTTCTTCCTGGTGGGTATAGCTACCTCCATGCAGCTATTGACATGCTTGTACAGGGTTTCTGTGAACATTTCTGCATAGGCAGAAGTGTTCTCGGGGTTTATGGTGGCTTGAAATTTTGTCAGGTTCTCACTTAATAGCAGGAGATTAACCTAAGAATAGTTCCTGAATATTCCAGATTTAGCTGGGGTCCATGTTTTATTTTTACTTCAAAGGAGACCATTTTGTGGTCTTACCTTACCAGGGGAAGGCATTACAGTAGAGAGTGTGCAGCACTCTCCAATATTAGTGAGGACCAGATCAAGTTTGGTTGCACCTCTGGTTGGTGTATTGACTATCTGGTTCAGAGACTTTGCGCTTACAAAATCCAGGAATCTCTATGCATACACATTTGGTGTTGTATAGGATTCCCAATTAATAGTGGGGTAATTAAAGTCACCCATGAATATGGTGTTGGGTTGGATGATTAGTATTTCTAATAAGTTTAAATACATGGTATGGGTTTCCTGGGTCATACAGGGAAATCTATAGCTGGCAAGGAAGTGGTACTGGACTTCATCTATGGTGATTTGAACATTGAGCAGCTCAAGTGCATTGTCCTGTTTGATCAGCCTTGAAGTGTATTTATTTCTGGTGTAAATAGAGACACCTCCACCTTTAGTCTCTGCCTGTGAAGTAGCTGGCCTAAATGTGTGAAGGCATTGCAACCTTGCACTGTTTGTGTGCTCTCCACAGCTTTAAACCATGTTTCAGTGACCGCACAGACACAGACATCAGCATCTCCAGGTTAAAGAGAGCTTCTAGGGAGTACAGTTTTTTGTTTAGACTCCTAGGATTGAGCAGTAATACCTTTAGATTTTCTTAATTTTGATTTGCTATGTTGGAAGTATTTTCAGTCTGGTATTGCCTAAAGAAGGCACTATGGGGGAAGACAATGTTTTTGCTAATATTTGAAAGCCTAGAAGGGAGAGGTGCAGACCATCCCTGGCAAAGCAGCATGGTTTGTTGACCATTTCCTCCCATGCTGACAAATATTGCACCCCCTTAGGATGACACCAGAAACTAAGCCAATTATTAAAGTCAATCTTTTGTTGGTATTGTGGCATCACCCTTGGAGAATGTAAAATGCTGCTCAGTACTAGTCTCATACCAGCCTGAGACAAATAGTCTGAGAGCTCCATGATGTCTCTCTTCATATAGTCTTGGGGCATATGTCTAAGGTCATTTACTCCCACATGGACTATGACTTAGTCATATTGGTAATTGTGGTCCAATGACCTGAGTGCATGCATAATGTGGTGGATCCTAACCCCTGATAAGCAACTGACCATAACTTTTTCCTTACTCAGCCTGGTGAGAGGGACATCAGTGTGTCTCATGATGGAGTCTCCAATGACTAGAATGTTAGATTGTGTGTTGACTTGCCTTATGAGCTTAGAGGTAGAGGCTCCATGAGATGTAGCTCTATGTGTTGATGTGGGTGTTGTTCTGAAAGAGCGCATTTGGGGCTGCTGAGGGTATTTGTTATGTGCAGTTCGTCTAGGAGGTCTTTGTGGTTTAGGAATGTTACATGTAAGTGTCTCAGTAAATGTGGGCCTTTATGTCTGCTTTGAATTGTGGATAACGGGTGCAGTGTGTGTACTACTGACAGCCTTATTGGCACTAGGAGTACTTTTATGTGAGAGCTTTGCCTCCAGTGACATTGTGTAAATACATCTCTCACATACCATATCAGTTTGTTTGAGAATTAACTGGTTGTCAGTAAACATGAGGCAATTTCTACTTTGCTTCAGGATACCCATGTCCACCAAGCCAGTAACGGAGACAGTAGGAAAGTTCATGTATCTTCTGTACTGTGAATGTATTTCCATTATAAACGTGTACTACTTTTGATGAGAAATTATTTTGAACTGTTTGGAGCTTATCTCCCCAGGCCTCTACTGAAAATGGACATATATCCAGCTGGACTAGCCCAGTCAACAAATGTAAAATAAATATCCATGGCAACAGACCCTTTTTTATTGATTAGACAGCTGGAGTGAGAATATCAATCACTGTCAGGAGTATCCGGTTTGCAACTAAGTGGACAATGCTTGTCACTGCAAACTAGTTGTCCTGTGTGCAACTAGGTATTGGAGAATTTTCAATTGTGCTTTTAAGGAAAAAATGTCACTCAAGGTGTCTGAGTCTGTGCAGAGCACTGTCAAACACCTGAGGGAAATTAATATGTAAACCCTGAAGATTATTTAAGAATTAAGTATTTAGGCAGATTTTCTGAAGTTAAAAATAAATCAAGCAGTACTTACTGAAAACAAAGAATTAGCTTGCCAAGAATGATGAAAAGAGGGGAGTTGAATGAATGGCTACTGCCTGGCTACTACTAATGATGATCTCACCACAGCTTCACTCTGTTGTGATACAATGCTTCTTTGCTTGTTCTGTCACCAGAAGCAAAATGTTAGCACCAGTCCAAAGAAGAGAAGCAGGCCACAGCCTGTTTAGTGATCCACAGTCTTGTCCCAGATGATTCAAGGGTCTGTAGATTTGTAGCTTTGTTCTGGTAGATGCCTCGAATAGCAACCAGACCAATCAGGTACTTTAAGCAGAGACACTCACTCTCCAACCAGAAAGAGTCAGGAATCAATGCACTCTGCTCCTTCTCTCACCAGGATCAGAATATAAGCACAGATTTCAAGCTGTCACCTATAAAGCAGTTATTAGGCCTTCTGGTGATCAGCAGTCTACAGAAAATAATGTCCCTGTACTCTCGCTCGCACCAAGAGAAAACAGAAACACTAATCCCAAGATGACTACTGATAGGCAGAATGTGGGTTCTGCAATAACTGGTGGTCTTGCAATAGATGCTTAAAGGTAAGATGAATAAAAAAAAGATTTATCCTAAACACTGCAGTGTGTACTAAGCAGTTAGATATGAAAGCAAGTAACTTAAGTTTTAGCTATCTAAAAAGTTAAGTTTTAGTGAAGACCCACTATTTTTAGAAGAGCAAGATAGATTGAAATGGGGTGGGCACTTTTAATTTCTGGTACTATGGACTACACTAGGATGGCCAATAAATTTAAATAGTTGAAGGGGAGTGATTTCACAAAATGACAATCTTGTGCTTACTCACACTGGTCATTGAAAGGAGATAGGGAACAAGATATATGGTCTAATTAAAATAAGAGGCAGGCAGGCAACTAGAAAGACAATTGTGTTTAAGTGCATAACACTAACAGGGTGGGACAGTGAGAAAAAATTCTGTCTGATTCACAAGCGACAGAGCTGCGGTCTCTCTTCAAGTTTTAATGTGCAGTTAAAGGCAGAATACAAGTAAAATACAGTGTAAAGAAAACAAATCACAGTATACAAAATAGAAAAAGGCAATAAAGTAATATGAAATACAAGAATTAAAAAGCAAACTAACCTTTCCCTCACAGCAAGCTATGGCAGAGTCTGAGTGAGCCTTTCCATTATGGCCAAGGACCAATGGAGATCACTGTACAGCACAGAATGGGAAATTTACTATTTTCCACTCTGTAGTGCAATCTTAGAGTTAGTATATTTAAGTAGCAGGGGGTGTAGGGGGGTGCAGGGGGGCTTGTCCCTGCAAAAATGTAAAATAAAACGTTTTAAATTTTTTTTTCTTTCATGTTCAAAACTTTAATCATCTGGTCCTCAGCCATATGATGTCCAAAGTTTATATATACACACACACGCGCACACACACACACACACACACACACACACATATATATATATATATATATATATATATATATATATATATATATATATATATACATACATACATACATATACATATGCAATAATTCCCTGTCATGACACTTAATGTGATGCAACACATATATCATTTTCACAGACATGGTCATAACACTTTTGAAAATTAAAACAAATTACTCCTTCTACTTCCACCATTGCATGAGGCTTAGCATTAAGCAGCAATGGTGCCCCTATTTAGGTAGTGTTAACACTTCACAGCCTATTGCAAAATTGTGAGAATTTGGTTTTGGCCACATTCATATGGTGCTCCTTGTGCTAGTATGGTTAGCTGTACTGCATGACAGAAAGCAATACTGATAAGAGTATGAGGAGACAGTTATCAGTATAACTATAACAGTATTGTTAATTTAATGTACTCCTGATGGGATGTTTGAATTATTAATACAGTATGTTGTAAACTGTGATCCACACATTGACAATGTCAGTTTTGCAATAAAAAAAAGCATTGGCTCATAAGAGCATAAGAGGTTACTAGGCTAATGGCCCTGGGGCCTTTACAAGCCTAGCCAAGAGTTTATCTCCAAAAAATAAACCTCAGTCAGCACCTGTCATCCCTGTCAATGAGGGACACAAGTGGAACCCCTGGGACAAATTTGTGGTTTCCCATCCACTCATCAAGGTTTCACTTGGAGAGGGTCAGCAACATACTCTGTTTAATGTGTATAGGAAGTCTATTCCAGACACAGGGCAGCTTCTGGGAGACAAACCTGTCTCTCCATCAGGTTTTGTTAATGTGGCTTATTAGATTTAGGCCTTTCAAGTGAGTAATGTGTGAGGAGTTCTGAGGTTGCCTTGTAGGTGAGACACAGATCACCTCTTTGCAATCTGTACGATACCGAGTAGAGTGATAGTGATTTGAGCCTGTCCACATACAACAGGTGTTGCAGGCCATGAATTCTCTTTGTGGGGTATTTTTGTGGCCTTTTGCGCTGGTGCAGGTGCTTGGAGAGGTACATACCATTGTAATCAATTACTTACCTAATGAGGGAGGTGTACAGAGAGGTAATAACCTCCTTTTTTCTGGATGCAATCCCTTTACTTATGAGACAAACCAAGTAAAAGGCTTTTCTGAACATGGGAGCACAATGTTCAACACCGGAGGTATACCCCTCACTGGTGAGATCAGATCACAAACTAATCTCGCTGGAGGTCCTCATCCCACCCCCACCTGAAATAAAAAAGACCACAGTAAAGAACTTCTCAAAAGCCGACTTCACACTTCTAAAGACTAGTGTGGTCTCCTTTAAGGCCCCCGAGCCGGCGGAAAACAGTACTCTAGCCGCTGAATCACTTACAAATGCCTTCTACCAGCACCTGCAGGACTGCATGGATAAGGCAATCCCAAGCAAAACAAAGACTCTTTGTACCAAAGGCAAGCGTCCAGTCTGGTGGACCCCAGCCATAAACAAACTCTACAACAAAAGGAGGAAGCTACTACAAGATAGAGCAAAATCCTTAAAAGGTAAGACACCCTTGATCACTATAAGTAAAAAACTAAGAGCTCTCATAAAATCATCCAAAGCAAATTTCGAGAGAAAAATAGCTAAAGACTCAAAAGACAATCATAAGGCCTTCTTTAGCTATGTTAGAAACCTAGGAGGAAACTCCCAGATATGCTCAGAACTAGTTCAAAATGATGTGAAGATTACTGATCCTACAGACATTGCCAACATACTGGCTGACAGGTTCAGTGCAAACTTCTCCCCCCCCCCAAAAGGAGAGATATCTATACCAAACGATTGCAGCCCCCCAAACATCTCCAGCCCAAGTGAGAACTGCTCTCTCCAAAGCAAAAACACAGCATCCATGGGACCTGATGGTGTCCCCGGCTGTGTGCTCCACGAACTCAATGAGGAATTAAACCCACAGCTAGGACAGCTGTTTAATCAAAGTCTTACCTCTGGATACGCACTCCAGGAGTGGCGCACTGCAACTGTGGTCCCACTTCACAAAGGCGGTGCCTCCACCGACCCTGGAAATTACCAGCCCATTAGCTTGACAAGCCTTATCTGCAAAGCCATGGAGAGGATCATAATGGACCTCATAAATAAAGACATAGGGAATTTGCAGACTTTGGATCCAACCCAGTTTGGCTTTGTCAAAGGCAGATCATGCCTTTTAAACTTGGTTGACTTTTTCGAAACAGTCACCAAAGCCATTGATGAGGGAAAGGCAGTCCATACAGCCTACCTCGATCTGGCTAAGGCCTTCAATACAATACCCCACTCGGGTATCATTGAAAAACTCATCAGCTTAAATGTTAACCCATATATCACTAGATGGGTTGCAAACTGGCTGAGTGACAGAACCCACAGGGTCAGAGTTGCTGGCGCCATGTCAGACTCAAAGCCTGTCACAAGTGTTGTCCCACAGGGCTCAGTCCTGGGCCCACTCTTGTTTGGCATCTACTTTTCCGAAGTACAAGCAAACACAGGAGGGTTATGGCTGACAAAGTTTGCAGATGACTGCAAACTGGGCGCCATAGTAGAAAACACATCTGTCACAGATATCCTTCAGAAGGGTCTCACAGAAACGGATAACTGGTGCCAGAGCCACGGCCTAAAGTTAAATGCCAAAAAATGCATAGTCATACCCTTCGGGAAAAACAAGGTTACCCCTAGCTACCAAATAGGTGGCAATCCACTGTGCACAGAAGAAGTTATCAGGGACCTGGGGACCCATGTTGATAGTAGTCTGTCATTCGACACCCATGTAGCTAAAGTAGTTAGGAAGACCTTCTACATTGCCCACCTTATCATGAAGGGATTCTCATCTAGATCAAGGGAGGTCATAGTCTCCCTTTACTCATCACTCATCCGACCAATGATTGAGTACAATGCCCCATTCGGAATGTATCTGACCCGACACTTGCAGCAGCTGGAGAGGCCACAAAAGTTCCTCACCAAAAGGATAAAGGGTCTCAAAAATCTGTCCTATGCTGCCCGACTGAAAGAACTCCAGCTCTATTCAGTCGCCACCGCTTGCTCAGAGGTGACCTTTGCCTAACATACAAGGCCATGTCAAACCCAGATTTGATGAATATGCTTCACCTCAAAAAATCTAGATCCATCAGAGCCACAAGGGCGGGAAACTTAAACCTCGACACGGCTATTAATAGGACGTGCTGGAGGGATAGATTCATCACCCAAAGACTCCTATGCTGTGGAACAAAATCCCGGTACATGTGAGGCAGAGCACCTCGCTGGCCTTGTTCAAGAGAAATCTTGACCAATGGATGGGAGATCGCAGATATACCCCAGGGATTACCTCAGTGTCACTGCTCGACAGAGGCACAGCAAAATAAGGGGTATAGTTCCCCATACTAAAGGGGTGGCGTAAGCCACAAAACGATGGGCTAGGCTTGTAAATGCCCTCAGGCAGATAGCCTAGTATGAACCTATGAACCTATGAACCTATGAAGACTGCCGCTACATTATGGTCAAATTTCAGATTGTTGTCAACCTGTGTACCCAGGTCTATCATCACAGGTTGTGTGCTTAGGGGGGGGTTCTGTTGATGTGGTAATAAGTAGGGGCTGTGTTTTTGGTATGATAATACATTTTTTCATTTAACTTAAGGCCATGACTTTGGCACTAATCATTTGTTGCTGTGAGACCCTCTTGTAGTAGTTTAACGTCATTTGGGGAGTCAATGACAGCAGCCAACTTACAGTCATCTGCAGACTTGGTCAACCACAGACCTTTTTTTGCCTGGACCTCTGAGAAGTAGATGCCAAACAGTAGGGGTCCCAGGACAGATCCCTGGGGAACACCACTAGTGACACATCTGCTGTTGGAGGTGGAGGCACCTATTTTGACCATGTGTGTCCTTTTGGTGAGGCAGTTGACCACCCAAATGATGAGATAGGGATTTATGCCAAGTTGTGCTAGCTTTTTGATGATGCCTGTGTGGGGAATTGTGTCAAAGGCTTTGGCCAAGTCAAGGTAAGTGGTGTGCACTGACTTTCTCTCATCCAGGGCCTTGGTGACAGTCTCAAAAATGTCAACCAGGTTTAATAGACAAGATCTGCCCTTGACAATTCCAAATTGGGTGTGTTGAAGTGCTTGGAGATTGCCTATGTCCTTGTTTATGAGGTCCATTATAATACGGTCCATGGCTTTAGAGATCAGACTTATCAGGCTAATGGGCCGTAGCTTCCAGAGTCAGTAGTGGCACCACCTTTGTGCAAGGGGATGACAATGGCAGTTCTCCACTCTGCAGGAATGAAACCTGTGCTTAGGCTGTGGTTGAATAGGGTGCTCAATGGTGAAGCTAGTTCTTGCTGGAGATGGTGCAGAATACAGCCTGAGATACTATCAGGTCCCATGGAAACTGTGTTCTTTGCCTTGAATAGGGCCTATAACACTTGATCTATGGAGATGTGAGGTGAGGGACAAGTATCAGGAATGTTGAATGGGCTTTTGGGGGGGCAGGGGGTAAAGTTTGCACTGAACCTATCTGCTTGCAGGTTGGATAAATCAACAGGATCAGTGTAAATGGTACTATTAAGTACTAATTTGGAACACACCTGGGCTTTACCATGAAGGTTCCTGACATAACTGAAGAAGGCTTTGTGGTTTCCTTTTGTTTTGGAGGCTAGTTTTGATTCATAATTGGCTTTTGAGGTTTTCACTAGTGATCTAATTTGCCTGTTGAGGTTAAGGAGGGAGATTTTCCAATTGGGAATTTGTGCCTTTTTGCCCTTGGACAACTGTTTCTTCTTTTGTTGTAAAGCCTGTTGCTAGATGATGTCCACCAGATAGGTTTGTGTTTCCTTGAGGAGCAGGTTTTAGTTCTGTTGGGTATGGCTGAGTCCATGCAGTTGTACAGGTGCTTGTATACTACATTGGCATACTGTTCGGCATAGTTGTCTTCATCATCTGGGGTGGGGGGGTGGTAGTGTGAAGCTACTGATACCCTCCCTTAGGCGGTTGTAAGTCAGCTTTTGAGAAGTTTTTAGCCTGGTTATGGTGGGGGGTGGTGAGCAGAATAGAAACTTTAAATGAGACAGACCAATAATCTGATCTCACCAGGGAAGTACTTACTATGGGAGTGGTGCAGCAGTCATCCATGTTGATGAGAACCAAGTTGAGAATGTTATCTCCTCTTGTGGGGGATGAGATAAACTGGTCTAGTGCATTAGAACTGATGAAGTCAAGGAATCATTGGGTGAGAGCATTAGTGCAGAAATAGTTCACTCAGTCTATGGTGGGGTAGTTGAAATCACCAAGGATCAGGGTGTTAGGGTGTACCTTGATGGAGTCAAGTAGGTCCAGGTAGGAGGATTAGGTGTCCTGAGTCATGGAGGGGGGTCTACAGCTGTCTATAATTCGGATGGGTGTCTTGTCAGTTATCAGTTGTACCTGGAGTAGTTCTAGTGAATCAGGCTGGCAAACCAGTCTGGAGGTGTGCTTGTCTTTAATAAAGATAGAAACTCCACCACCCTTAGTCTTCCTGACCTCATTTTGGGGTCAGAGTGTGTGGAATGAGGTATAGCCTGGTAAGGCAGGGGTGATCTCTGCAGCCTTGAACCAAGGTTCCATGACAGCACAGATGTCTGCATCTTCCAGTGTGAGAAGAGCCTCCAGTGAGTGCATTTTCAGGTTAAGACTCCTAGTGTTAAGTAGCGTGACCTGAAATTTGCTTTTTGACAGATCTTTTAGGTTGGAAGCTTTGCCTTTGAGACATTGCCTAACAAAGGCACAATGGGGGAGGCAAGAGCCTTGGCCAGAATCCAGAGTCCCAGATGTGACAGGTAGAGGTCAGGTAGAGGTCATCTCTGGCAAAGTATCAGGGCCTGTCAACCATGTCATCCCAGGCAAACAGATACTGGATCCCTTTGGAATGACACCATAAACTAATGCAGTTGTTGAAGTCAATTATTTTTTTTTTTTGGTATTGTGGTATCATTCTTGGTAAAGGTAAAATGCCGCTTAGGGCTAGGGTCATACCTGCCTGGGACACATACTCTGGGAGATCAATCATGTCTCTCTTCATGTAGTTCAGGGAAGTATGTCATAAGTCATTCATACCAACATGGACAATAACAGATTCATACTTGTACCTGTTGTGGAGAGACTTAAGTGCATGTGTGATGTGGTGGTTTCTGGCAACTGACAGACAACTGACAGTGACCTTCTGTTTTTTGAGCATGGTGAGGGGGACATCATGAGATCCTAGCTGTAGCGTGAAGTAAGCAGATGTTTAAATCCAGCAGTGTTTATATAGTATGAGTGTGTAATAAATGATAACAAGCAGGACTGGCTAACTCAAGCAATTTATACAGCGCAACTTAGTGCTAAAATTTATAAAGGGAGATGGTTCTGATGGTTCTGATTTTTGAAGTGCTGTACTCCTTTTTAAGGGAGCCCACATCCATTCCAACACCTGCTCATATTATCCCTTCAAATGTCTGTTTTCTAAAAACTGTGATATGACTTCTTATGTTGTGACAGCAGTTAGTAAACATTTTTAGATAATGTAGAGTTAGATAGGCAGGTGTTCAAATCCAGCAATGTGTACCATGTATGAGTGTGTACAAAAGCAAGTCATAAAAGGTAGAAATAGCTTATTTATCAGATGTGATGTATACAATTCTACTTAGTGGTAACACTTTCACAGGGTGAGAGATTTGATCCTCCACGTGATACTTTCTCTTTTAATGGAGACCATATGCATTCAATCACACTGCTCATGTTGTCCCTTCAGCTATGTGCCTTTTAACAATTGCATTGTGATTTTTTCTGTCATGTCAGCAGTTGATGCACAAGTCTACAGACTGTGTGTTACACAGGCATGTGCTCACATCCAGCAGTGTCTTCTTTCTATCAGTACATAACAAAAAAAAAAAGCACATTGGTGACATGCTAGAATGGCTTCCTCAAAAGATGTGATGTGTGACATTTTTTGTTTCTTAATGACTGGGAGTTGGATCCCCTAAGTGCTGTACTCCCTTGTAAGCATGCCCAGTTTAACAATATACATTTTATGCCTTCTTTTCTATGACTGTTAGCACAAAGCAGCATCACTGTTCAATGTTAGGAAATATTAATTCTCATTTCTCATCCTTTGTCAAATATTGTTGATAATTTCCCTTTAGCTGCATGGCTGTACTGACTTTCATGCAATGGAGATTAGAGACAATGTGTGCAAGACAACAGCAGTGATATAGCCTGTGTAGAAGTGTATTGTGTCAACTGTTGCAGCTTCCATGTTTCACTGCAACCCTGCTGTGATCTTTCAAGTGCCTGTGAGGTATGAGTGTTGTGGTCCAACAATTATTGTTGTTTGTTGCACAATGCTCAATTCACTTGTCATTTTTCCTGTAATGCTGTCACACACCCATCAAATGTGCAGTTTCTCACAACTGTTGTACAAATTGCTCTACGGCGGCATTAGCAAATACAAATGTCATGTGATTGTGACTTGTAGCCAGGCTTTCTAATTGCATCTGACATATGTTGAAGCAGTGCATAAAACTATTGTTGCTAGACAATAATGACTTACATTCTCCCTGTACATTGACCTTTTCTTTGGGGTGGTTGTGGTCACTTTCAACCATGACCATATATATTCACACATGCTTGCTAAGGAACTTCCTCCATATGAGTGATTTCTGGCAAGAATCCCATTGCAGTACAGATGTAATGACATGTCCGTCATCTCTCAAGCACATACATCTCACATTTTATGATTTTCACAGCTAGTCTAATTTATGCACCATAATAAGTTATATGCTGTTTCAGCTGACATATGGGGTTGCCTGGCATATCTTTGAGGATCGTACTCACTAATAACTGATTTTTTTCTGTGTCTCACTTCATACCCTTTAGAACATGCCTGCTACAACTATTATTGTAATAACTTTCATAACTTATAGGAGCACTATGTACAAGTTTTCCCTAAACTGGTGGTGTATTTGTTCACAGAATTATATGTGTGTTTATCCAGTATTCCTACAGTGGGGGGTTAAGAGATGTATCTATCTATAATTCAAAAAATATTAAAATACTCATATTGTCCAAAAACACTTATTCATGATGTACATTTCATGACTCTCTGTTAATGTGAATCACATTGCCAATAATGTTCAACATGTCCATGATTTCTTTCAATGAACTATACAACAGCATCATTCTTCATTATCTGTTTATTGCTAGACTTTCCCTTGATCATGTTTCTGACATTGTTGATTGTAAGTGCACTTGCTTCCAAATCTTTGGTTTCTCATGCACACTCTTTGTTTATATCATGCACACACATATGGTCGTGCGCTTACTTACCATTATGTGATAACAAGCCTGAGCTGTGGGCGTGAAGTGAGGCTCCTTGTTCTATGTGCCATGGCTTCTTTCACATTTCATTACCAATGCTGCTCATTTTGCTAACAAAATCAGTTGTGTTAACTTCTGCCTGACGTGAACACAATGTTAATGAATCCCTGGGTTAGATTTCATAGCTTATGCTGCATTTTTCATTTGTCATCACACAATCACACAATGAGAAAAAAATATTAATATTAAACAATAAATTGGTAAATCTTGTCTTTCATCCTTGCACATACGTTTGGGCGAGGGGTGACTGCTAAAATTTGTAAGTTTCAAGTCTGCATGCATGAGGAATTAATGTGACTTTTGTACACTGGGTAATTATGAAGGGAACATTCTTAAATCTTGTCCCTGTAAGTTTTAATAACCTGTATAGGAAAAATATGTTATGTCAAATAATTGTATGCCTTCCAAGTAAATAATAAAGTCTGGAAACAATGATGTGAAAGAGATTAAATGTTTCAATCCATTCAGTTTCAGTAATGATTTCATGCACGCTATGGTTGCAGGGAACTAGACCCTATTCTAGCAACAATGGGTATAAGACAAAGAAATTCTTGAATGGTAAGCCAGGACAGGTAAAATATTGACAGTCATATGCAAAAAGATTTTGAAGGCTGTAATGGAGAAGGGATCTGTGACTGAACATGAAGTCCAGTGGCCTGTATTAGCTTTCTCCAGGCAGCAGAGCACTTTTGATGCACAATTAGCTAGAAGTTTGATTATTCAGTTTTCCTCATCTGTTTTATAACTGCAGTTAAATAAATATTGATAAACTTCAGGAAAAGAAAAGGAAAGAAGCAGATTAACAGACTAGTGCAGCATTTCTGTGCTCATAGTCACTTTATGCATTTTTTGCAGAATCAGCTAATACACCCGAAAAACTGCAGATGACAATTAGAAAGTTTCCTTTCAGTTTACCAACCCAGATTGTTCTTGCTATACTTACCAAGAGTGCCACTTTTAAGTTTGTAAGGCTGGAGCAGGAAGTACTTCAGTGTGATACTAGTACAATTTCAGAAAATAGTCTGACTTCAGCATCTATAACTGAAGTTCTACAGCTTATATTAAATCAAAATCAAATATGATGGCTAAACTGTCATGGATAATGTGGGACAGAACTAAAAAGAGTAGCACCTTTGCAGTCTAACAAACATTCAAGCTTATATTGACATTCATACAATTTAACACTTGGTGTCACTTTACTAGCATAATCAAACCCAAGAGCCTTAGATCCGCACTCTATAAGCAGGTCCTGATTATGCTGCATATAAAGTTAGTTAAATATATACATGTTTTCAGACTTTAGAACTAGACCTCAGTACAAGACTCTGTACAGCATCAATAAATCCTTTTAATTGAGTAATAGCTAATCCAGTGCAACATCCTTTTGGATCATAATTGCAAAATTATTTTTAAAAGTAGAGGAAATAATCCAATTTGTAGAATTAAAGACAAAGAATTGCACTATCAAAAGAAAAAAATAGCAATGCTATAAGAAGTAAAATGTTCATATCGTTTGAGAAAAGACATGGTTTTGGATGCATCTCAAAAATGATACCATTTTCTAGTCCAGGGTGCTACTACTTTCAGTGAATGTCTGAACCTCTGGATGTTGTACAGCAAAAGGGAAATGTTGTTTGCATATGAAAACATTTTTGGTTGCAGAAAGTTCAGTAAAAAGTAAAACTAAATTTTACCAATACAATTTTATATTTTGTTTCATATGAATCTTATTTGCGGCTTTCAGTTCTTGGCATAATTGAAACATAACAGGCTGACCTTTATTACAAGCTGACCCAAATTTAATGTAACTGTAATATGGTCTAGTTCTCTCATTTTGCCTCTTTTTTGTACTTCTGATACTTTTATTTGAGTTTGGAAAATATTTTATAAGAAACATTTATTTAAAGGGATAGCTCAAGTCTTATTCCCTGAAACTGATGGCTATAGTTGTGATAGACATTTATCAAACACTTCATGCAAATGACCAAGTGATGGATTCACTTTTTACATACAGTATGAGTTGATTCTCCCAATCTTTCAAATACGAGTGCAGATAGTTATTACATTCTTCTATTCATCCAGCCAGCCATTTCCTAAATCTCTTTTCCTAGTGATGGTCCCTGTGGTTCCAAGCTGAACATTGTGCAGCAGGCTATCTTATCCCCCACAACAGCTTCTAGTTCATCCTATTTGAGCAATGTCTCATTGGTAAATTCAACTGACCTAATCTGTCTAACCTTTGCTTTCTTGAAGTACTCGTTTGTTGCTGTTGATATGTAGCTGTACAATGTAAAGCATGGCAACCTTCAAATCAACATCTTTAGTACACATACATGAATGTCTGTGCAAAACATAACTCTGGCCAGCATATCACAGAACAGTATGGTATCACTTCATTAGAATTGCCGAATTCCAAACTTCTGACTTTGTGTATCAGATGTAAACATAGTGTAAGCACTACCTCAGTGTTTGCTGCTAATGGATTGCAACTGTGAATGACTAGTGGGAGGGAGAAGGAAGACACAACAGCAGTTCAGACTCCCAACTTGCAGTGGGTGTGTCAGCAAAGTTATATTTACAAAGTGCAGAAGTAACTGCATCAAGGTGTTAAATGTAAGTAAGCAGCACACATTTCTGACTTTCTATTCACTAATAGCCAAACTCTCCTGCCTTTCTTGAAAACTGTACATTGTTGCCATTTAATACCTTATACATTTTAAGGACAATCATGAAAAATACCTTACAGACTGCATGGCTGCGATTACTGCTCAGATAAGAGAATAATGAATACAATACAAAGAGAACACAGAGCTACATTGCTGCAAATAGTATTCATAAATGGTTGTGTGAACACTCATTGCACTAAATCTGTAATGAAGACATGTTCAAACAACTGAGAGTGTTATGTGATATGTCTTATTAATACAGTGGATGATTTGGGACATGTTTGTATGCACAATGATTTTCATTCTTGCGCAGAACTGTTTCTGTGGCAAAGCAGGATAAGACACCCTTACTATGTTTTATAGGTTTATTGATGTGACAGTTCAAATCCAGATGTGGGTAAATTTCATGAATGTGTACTAACATTTCTTTTGTAATGTTCTGATTTATTTCTCTTTTCTTTTTTTTTTAATATCACTATTTGTGTGCCACACTACTTAGTGCAAACACGGGAAAATGGATAAATCCAATAAATATCCTGTAATGTACTACTATTATAAAGGCTACATAACTGCACTTGTGTATCACATGTGTTTGGCACACCTGCTAAACATGATGAATCACACAGTATATAGTATCTGTACATCATGGTTCAAGTTTCACACTTGTATTCTAACAATAAAACCTACAAAAAACTGCTCCCAATGATAAAACATGGTGATCTTTGTTTGTCACATTTGTATGTAGCTTAACTTCATGCAAACCTAGACTAATGGCCCACATACTAAGCAGACAGAACAGCTGCAGACAGGAAGCAGATATTTTTGATTACAAAAAGGATACATTGTTACAGCTTTTGCTTTACACCATGCAAACAGACTAAGAGACATTGCACAGCAGTTAGCAACCTCTCCCAACACTTGCAGACAGGAAGCAGACAGCAGACAATTTCAAAACAGATACATTGTATTCTCTATGGTTTGCCACCACACAAACATGCTATGGCACACATACTTAATAATGACTATGAACATATGCAGCTGTTCCTTATTTGTTCCTGTGGCAGCAGGTGTAAGTGTAGGGCTGCAATACAGGTCATCCTAAGTTCTAATCCAACAAAATCCAAAGGTTTATTCCTGCTGTTCTGGATTACTTTTTATTAAAATTACAATGAAAACAATAATTAAACTTAGTAATAACTATCTATAGTAGGTGCATTAAGCATACACAGGATATGATATATATTAAATGTGCTACTGTTGGTATCAGTAGAAGTATGATTCTACAATTAAACATTTGTTTTCTGAACTGTCATGTCATGCACATACATGTTTAAACATACAACCCTTTAATGTATATGTATAACTAATGAGCAGGTCTAACAAAGTCTCAGTTGCAATGAGCACTCTACACAGTAATGACTATAAAAATTCCATTCTTCCTTTTAGCAACTGGTATAAGTTAATGTTCACAATATGTGAACCAGGATTGTAATCTAGCACACTCCCTATGTTCTTGCCCACGCAATTAAAAAAATAAAAAATAAAACTTAAACATAATTATAACTAACAATAAGTATGTCTAGCAGTGGAGCTCATATGAATTATATGTGTGACAGAGGATATACTGAATATTCTGTCTCTGTAATTATAATTGTATTCCCTCATCTTCGATGGCCTTCAGACATGAATGATAGTCAAACACACACGAATGTATTTAAACAGAACCTTGTCAGGTCTAACACATACATGGTGAACCCCTCACTCTGTTATGTGTATTTATATATAATTAATGAGCATGTCCAACAAGCACCTCTTCTGTGGCAAGAATGAAAAATCACCTTGTGACAGAGTATGTTTTGTCTCAATGCATAGGTCTGAATCTCAAATTGTACACATTAATTTTATCAGTGTGTAAAGCCACACACAAAACAGTGTCAGGTCATAAAAGTTATACCCCAATACATGCCTACAAAGTTCTATCTCCTAACAGTTATGGTAGCAACCAGTCCATCAACTAATGCCAACTGTCAGATTAACCTTCCTACTTCAAAATCTGTCTTATTCCTTGTTTGGTAATGTTGCTGTCTGCTTAACATCATACAAATGCATTTGGCATCATTGTTTGGGTTTTCACACTAGTAGTAAAGATGATAACAGGAATTGGCAGGAAAGTACTATTATCTGTTGCTGTTTGCCCTTATCAAATATGTTTGGTGGTAAAAGGGAAGATGCCCAATTTAGGGCATGGAGGTAGGGTGTTGAGGTTGAGAATCTTTATTGGATCCCTTCTAAAGTGCCACAGCTGAAGGGTCTTGCCGGGGGACTTTACCAGCTCCCAGTACAAGTCTGAGGCATGGAGTGGCTAAGGCTGTCTCCAGTATAATTGGCATTCCACGCACTTGAGAACAGTGCAGGCACCATGTTAATTACATCAAAAAGGCACAAGCAGGATACACACATCCAGTGGCTACATAAGTTTACTACTGCTGACATTCCACAGTTGTGTAAAGTATACAGATAAAGAGAATTAAAACTAGATAGGCAGCTGCATATATGCAAGAGTGGTATGCTTAATGTTCTTTTCTTACTCTCTTCCTCTTATTCCACAGCCAACTAGGAGATAATGGTGAACAGGGAGGCCCATGCTGAGCATTTGATGCATGTATGCAGCACAACATAACTATTATTTTATCTAAGGTATTGCTCTTCTATACAGTAGTAACAAATTAAGCATGCGTATCCTAACTGTAAGATCAAGCATGCATACTTCAGTCTGTAGCACAAGTCAACTCTAGGAGTGAAGTCTAACAGTGTAATCAGATGTTGTATGTCCAAATACCACAAGTAACAATTTTAATAATACTAGTTAAAATATTACCTAATAATTTCAACAGAAGTGGCACAAATGCCCTGCTGTTAACTGAATCTGTATAATTTGACCAAGCATATGTGCAATATATATGCTCATTGAAAGGATTACTTTGAGCAATCATTAGTTATAGCTTGTAGTTGTTAAGAAGTATACCTAAATGTAAAAGTAGAAATAAATACTTTATTATTGTAATAATGCAATGTATGTCACATATGATGGTAGTAATTATCTCCTTTCTTTTCTTACCCCAATCATTATCTCTTTTTTATTGTTATATGTGTTTTCAAAACATTTCCATGTAACCCATCTCTGACAAATCAAAAAATGATTTACAGTACAGGGAGGTAGGCCAATTCCCATGGCTCAACTTATCCCCACTCTACCGGCTTCTGCACAGACACCCAGCAATCCTAGGTCCCAACCTGGCAGTACTGCCTCTGCTGCCCCTGCACTACCTGGGTCCACCATATCAGCTAGCACTACCCTGGTCACTGGTACTGTGGTACCCTAGGGGAGTACTAATGGAGGTGGGGATTTTTTCACCTGCCAGGACATGCCAGGCTTGGTGCATAGTGTCATGCACAGCACCATCGGTGCACGCCTATGCCAGGTGGAGAAGTTGCTATCTATGATGGTATGCAGAAGATATCAGACACTCCAAAGGCCATGAGAGTAAGGAGACATTGATGACAATCCTGCAGGTGAGAACTAGATTCTCACTGTTCCCATGATTGATGGGCATGGGCATCTGATGTCCCTTCCTTATCCCCAACCATGGTGCCCCCCAACCTCTTATGTCCCTCACTGTCTCTGTGTCTTGTCTTGTTTGTCCTGGTTGTCTGCATCTGCTTTCTCACCAACCCCATTTACCTGACCAAGAAATACCTACATCCCATACCCAACATTCCTCTCTTAATGAAGTAAAAAATAAAAGAAATGTGCACCTGCCCCACAAAATTAATACTGTCCAATACATAGCTCTCTACTTTCCATAGGTGTCTTCTTGAAACACTTGATTTGGTCCACTTGGCTATACCACATGATTGCATTGTTGTCACTCCTCTTTGTTGAGGTGACAGTCCAAATTCAGCTAATATTCTATACATATTTTCATTTTATGCTGTTGAAGAAGTGAATAGCTATGGTTTTTTCCTATTTCCTTCCTGCTCCTGCACATTCCTATTTTGCTTTCCCCTTTGTTCTTCCCCCTGCTTGCCCCCCATGTCACCACTTTCCTCTCTACCCCATTTTAACAGCTTTAATCTTGTCAAAAATAGAATTACACATCACACACATAAGTGAAAAAAAAAAAAACAATCAAGCCCTTCACTGTTTGTCTTCTGTATTTGCATAGAGTTCGGCATCACTCACCAGTGCTGAGAGATGGTGAACAGCTCTCTATTGGTGTGATTATCTCTGCACAATGTTGCTTAAACATCCTGCACTCAATTAGCACATAGTGAAAGTAGGATAAAGAATTATTTCATTGCATTATAAATATATATTAAAAAGTATTGGGTACACCTAGATTCAAACTCAGTATCATCTGTGCTCAAAATGAAATCTCTCAGTGCATTTACACCTGCTGCCACAGAGTCAGATAAGCAAGTGTATTTCTGATAGTCAGTACTATCCACAGTGCTGACTGCCAAGTGTCTCTGCCTAAACATGTTTGCACAGAGGTAAGCAAACTAATACAACTGCCATAATGTGCTCAGTGCAGCAGAGCCTTACATTTGTTCTTTGCTTACCTATGTGCAAATGGGGAAAGCAGTATAAATATGTTTTTATGGTCAGACATTTTATGACACATTTCTTATATGAACTATTATGAACACCATAGTATCTATTAGCTGTGCCTACCATAGCCAGTATGGATATGTATATCTCAAGTTCAGATAGGGGTCCCTGAATGTGCATCTCATATGAAAAAACATTGCCATCAATCTGCAAACCAGCTGCTCTGTGGTGCACATGTAAAGTGCTTATTAGCATGTATTACTTATGTTTACTCCCCATTCTCTTTTCATGCCATAAGAGATCATGTAAAAACACAACTAAAGGGGAGACACCTTTTTAAGGAAATTACATATATGGACACTATAGCCATGTGTTATCTGTACCCATACAGTGAAACTTGTTCGCTCACAACCTGTTCCGAAATATATCAACGGCACTACAGAAATATATAACAAAATGCTGTCTTATATGCCATGTACATCTTTATACTGACAATACACATTCAGAGTTCCCACTACTTGTAACTCTGTGGACAGCTGTTTGCATATAGTTTATGAAGCTGTCTCTTAAACTACACCTGCACATTGGAAACACAACAGAAAATTCTGCATTTTGCATACTCGTCAATCTGGTAACATGCAGAAATCTAATATTAATATCTTGACAGTCATACATGACTAGCAATCCATTTCATACAGGCCTCACAACATCTTCTCTCAAACATCCAGTGATGATGTAATCCACTATACATTGTCCTGCAGCATTGCAAAAGTCAGAGTTGTGGCATAGAGCTTGATCTAAGTACTCATTTTTCTAGCTGGTGTATCTAGTTAGGTAGGAGTTCTAATCTCATTGCAATAGCTGGTGTGCTTGTCTGTGTATGTCTGCCTAGTCAGAAGAACATAACTTTGTATCCAACAGTCACCAGTACAATCCCATAGAGTACCAATATTTTAACACTTGCACATTGGTACTTGCACATACCTGCACATCCATTTAATGCAGGCATCACAACATCTACTCTCAAACATCCAATGATGATGTCATTCACTATAAACTGTACTGTAGCATTGTAAAAGTCAGAGTTGTACCATGGTGCTTACGTTACGTACTCTGCTTTGTAACTAGGTTGGTAGGGGTTCTCTTTTCATTGCCCTTGATCAGTATATCTGTGTGTGTGTGTGTGTGTGTGTGTGTGTGTGTGTGTGTGTGTGTGTGTGTGTGTGTGTGTGTGTGTGTGTGTGTGTGTGTGTGTGTGTGTGTGTGTGTGTGTGTATGTATATATATATATATATATATATATATATATATATATATATATATATATATATATATTGAAGTTTCAAAACTTCAAACATCATAGGTTCATAGGTTCAAGGTGTTTACTAGGCTAATGACCACAAGGGCCTTTTTAAGTCTAGAAATGCATCCCAAATCTCTGACAAGTTCGGCTACCCTGGATAAGTGTAAGCATGAACCTGGGAGATGAACCATTTACAGGTTGCCTGTGTCCATTAGAGACATAGGTGCCAAACCAGGGATGAATTTCCGGTTTCCCATCCAATTGTCCAAGTTGCACTTGAATTGGGTTAGGGAGGAACTCTGCTTCACATGGATGGGGAACCTGTTCCATAGAAAGGGTACTCCCTGGGATAAATATTTATCTCTCCAGCAAGTCCTATTTATATGCCAAGCAAGGTTTAAGTCTTTAGAATGGGTAATTCTGGTGCTATTTGTTTTGTGAATATGCAGGAGGTCCATCAGAGTGGGGTCTAACAATGCCCTGTATGCCAGGCATAGATCTCCCCTCAAAAGCCTGTAGGAGACAGAATACAGGGATAGGGCCTTGAGGCGGTCTGCATAGGACATATTACTTACACCCTGTATTCTTTTAGTGAGAAACTTCTGTGGACGTTCCATTTGTTGGATATGCCTGGTTAGGTGCATACCAAAGGAGGCATTGTACTCAGTGATAGGTGTGATGAATGCCGAATACAGTGGAACAATGACTTTCTTTGACTTAGATGCCAGACCTTTGTTTATAAGTTGCGCAACATAGAATGATTTCCTTACCGCTGTAGACACATGACGATCAAAGGCAAGATTATTATCTATGTGTGTCCTTAAGTCCCTGACTACTGGGTCATCTCCAAGGGGTGTGTTGTCAATATGATAGTTACCGGGGATGGAAGACTTCCCAAAGGATACTATTATGCTTTTCTAGGCATTTAGTTTTAGTTCATGGCTTTGACACCAGTTGTTTCTCTGTGTCAGCCCCTCCTGTAGAACAGTTGTGTCAGTGTGAGATTCAGTGACAGCTTGTAATTTGCAATGATCTGCAGAATTAGTCAGCCAGAAACCACTGACATTGTCCTTGACTTCTGAGAAGTAAATGCCAAAAAGGAGCAGTCCAAGGACTGATCCCTGAGGTACTCCACTTGTGACTGGCCTCTTTGTAGAGGTGGACTCCCCAATTCAAACTTCCTGGGCCCTGTCTGTGAGCCAGCTGGCTATCTATCAGGTGACATATGTGTTTGTACCTAACGTCTTGAGTTTCTCAACAATGCCCAAGTGGGGTATTGTGCCAAATGCCTTGGCCAGGTCAAGGTAGGCAGTGTGAACAATTTTGCCATCATCCATTGTTTTGGTGACCTTCTTAAAGAAGTCCACCAGGTTGAGTAGGCATGACCTGCCCTTGATGAATACTAACTGAGTTGGGTCCAGTGTCTAGAGGTTTACTATATCTCTATTGATCATCTCCATGATAACTCTTTCCATGGCTTTACATATAAGACTAGTGAGACTTATAAGTCTGTAGTTTTCAGGGTCTGTAGATGGCCCACCTTTGTGCAGAAGGATCACTGCTGCTTTTCTTCATTCATGAGGCACGAAGCCTGTTTGGAGGATACAGTTAAATAGTAATTCTAGAGGTCTGATAGGTCATGTTTCATGCTATTTAAAAGGCATCCTGGGATATTGTCTGGGCTCATTGATGTAGTGTTCTTGGTCTTAGCGACAGAGCATTAAGGACCTGTTCCTAGTGATAGTAGTGGGAGTTATTTTTGATGATATTTCCTGGCAGAAGGTTGAGAGGGTGAGAGAAGTAAAGTTGGAGCTGAATTTATCAGCTAGGAGGTTTGCTATATCTTCTGGCTCAGTATAGGTGTCTCCATTTACAATGAGCTCTGCGCACAATCAGTATAGGCATCTCCATTTACAATGAGCTCTGCACACAATTGTGCATTGCCGTTGAGGTTGCGGACATAGCTAAAGAATACTTTGTGGTTGTCCTTGGCCTGAGAGGCCAAACTTACCTCAAATTTGGCTTTGGTAGACTTTATTTGTCCTCTGAGTTGTTTGTTTAGTTTGAAGAGAGTGATTTTATCCTGCTGTTTGTTGCACTTCCTAATTTTTGCCATGATTTTCTTCCTCCTGTTATGCAGTCAACTGATTTTGTGATTCCATCAGGGTGGCTTGTTTTTGAGTTATTTCTGTACTTCTTCCTGGTGGGTATAGCTACCTCCATGCAGCTATTGACATGCTTGTACAGGGTTTCTGTGAACATTTCTGCATAGGCAGAAGTGTTCTCGGGGTTTATGGTGGCTTGAAATTTTGTCAGGTTCTCACTTAATAGCAGGAGATTAACCTAAGAATAGTTCCTGAATATTCCAGATTTAGCTGGGGTCCATGTTTTATTTTTACTTCAAAGGAGACCATTTTGTGGTCTTACCTTACCAGGGGAAGGCATTACAGTAGAGAGTGTGCAGCACTCTCCAATATTAGTGAGGACCAGATCAAGTTTGGTTGCACCTCTGGTTGGTGTATTGACTATCTGGTTCAGAGACTTTGCGCTTACAAAATCCAGGAATCTCTATGCATACACATTTGGTGTTGTATAGGATTCCCAATTAATAGTGGGGTAATTAAAGTCACCCATGAATATGGTGTTGGGTTGGATGATTAGTATTTCTAATAAGTTTAAATACATGGTATGGGTTTCCTGGGTCATACAGGGAAATCTATAGCTGGCAAGGAAGTGGTACTGGACTTCATCTATGGTGATTTGAACATTGAGCAGCTCAAGTGCATTGTCCTGTTTGATCAGCCTTGAAGTGTATTTATTTCTGGTGTAAATAGAGACACCTCCACCTTTAGTCTCTGCCTGTGAAGTAGCTGGCCTAAATGTGTGAAGGCATTGCAACCTTGCACTGTTTGTGTGCTCTCCACAGCTTTAAACCATGTTTCAGTGACCGCACAGACACAGACATCAGCATCTCCAGGTTAAAGAGAGCTTCTAGGGAGTACAGTTTTTTGTTTAGACTCCTAGGATTGAGCAGTAATACCTTTAGATTTTCTTAATTTTGATTTGCTATGTTGGAAGTATTTTCAGTCTGGTATTGCCTAAAGAAGGCACTATGGGGGAAGACAATGTTTTTGCTAATATTTGAAAGCCTAGAAGGGAGAGGTGCAGACCATCCCTGGCAAAGCAGCATGGTTTGTTGACCATTTCCTCCCATGCTGACAAATATTGCACCCCCTTAGGATGACACCAGAAACTAAGCCAATTATTAAAGTCAATCTTTTGTTGGTATTGTGGCATCACCCTTGGAGAATGTAAAATGCTGCTCAGTACTAGTCTCATACCAGCCTGAGACAAATAGTCTGAGAGCTCCATGATGTCTCTCTTCATATAGTCTTGGGGCATATGTCTAAGGTCATTTACTCCCACATGGACTATGACTTAGTCATATTGGTAATTGTGGTCCAATGACCTGAGTGCATGCATAATGTGGTGGATCCTAACCCCTGATAAGCAACTGACCATAACTTTTTCCTTACTCAGCCTGGTGAGAGGGACATCAGTGTGTCTCATGATGGAGTCTCCAATGACTAGAATGTTAGATTGTGTGTTGACTTGCCTTATGAGCTTAGAGGTAGAGGCTCCATGAGATGTAGCTCTATGTGTTGATGTGGGTGTTGTTCTGAAAGAAGCATTTGGGGCTGCTGAGGGTATTTGTTATGTGCAGTTCGTCTAGGAGGTCTTTGTGGTTTAGGAATGTTACATGTAAGTGTCTCAGTAAATGTGGGCCTTTATGTTTGCTTTGAATTGTGGATAACGGGTGCAGTGTGTGTACTACTGACAGCCTTATTGGCACTAGGAGTACTTTTATGTGAGAGCTTTGCCTCCAGTGACATTGTGTAAATACATCTCTCACATACCATATCAGTTTGTTTGAGAATTAACTGGTTGTCAGTAAACATGAGGCAATTTCTACTTTGCTTCAGGATACCCATGTCCACCAAGCCAGTAACGGAGACAGTAGGAAAGTTCATGTATCTTCTGTACTGTGAATGTATTTCCATTATAAACGTGTACTACTTTTGATGAGAAATTATTTTGAACTGTTTGGAGCTTATCTCCCAGGCCTCTACTGAAAATGGACATATATCCAGCTGGACTAGCCCAGTCAACAAATGTAAAATAAATATCCATGGCAACAGACCCTTTTTTATTGATTAGACAGCTGGAGTGAGAATATCAATCACTGTCAGGAGTATCCGGTTTGCAACTAAGTGGACAATGCTTGTCACTGCAAACTAGTTGTCCTGTGTGCAACTAGGTATTGGAGAATTTTCAATTGTGCTTTTAAGGAAAAATGTCACTCAAGGTGTCTGAGTCTGTGCAGAGCACTGTCAAACACCTGAGGGAAATTAATATGTAAACCCTGAAGATTATTTAAGAATTAAGTATTTAGGCAGATTTTCTGAAGTTAAAAATAAATCAAGCAGTACTTACTGAAAACAAAGAATTAGCTTGCCAAGAATAATGAAAAGAGGGAGTTGAATGAATGGCTACTGCCTGGCTACTACTAATGATGATCTCACCACAGCTTCACTCTGTTGTGATACAATGCTTCTTTGCTTGTTCTGTCACCAGAAGCAAAATGTTAGCACCAGTCCAAAGAAGAGAAGCAGGCCACAGCCTGTTTAGTGATCCACAGTCTTGTCCCAGATGATTCAAGGGTCTGTAGATTTGTAGCTTTGTTCTGGTAGATGCCTCGAATAGCAACCAGACCAATCAGGTACTTTAAGCAGAGACACTCACTCTCCAACCAGAAAGAGTCAGGAATCAATGCACTCTGCTCCTTCTCTCACCAGGATCAGAATATAAGCACAGATTTCAAGCTGTCACCTATAAAGCAGTTATTAGGCCTTCTGGTGATCAGCAGTCTACAGAAAATAATGTCCCTGTACTCTCGCTCGCACCAAGAGAAAACAGAAACACTAATCCCAAGATGACTACTGATAGGCAGAATGTGGGTTCTGCAATAACTGGTGGTCTTGCAATAGATGCTTAAAGGTAAGATGAATAAAAAAAAGATTTATCCTAAACACTGCAGTGTGTACTAAGCAGTTAGATATGAAAGCAAGTAACTTAAGTTTTAGCTATCTAAAAAGTTAAGTTTTAGTGAAGACCCACTATTTTTAGAAGAGCAAGATAGATTGAAATGGGGTGGGCACTTTTAATTTCTGGTACTATGGACTACACTAGGATGGCCAATAAATTTAAATAGTTGAAGGGAGTGATTTCACAAAATGACAATCTTGTGCTTACTCACACTGGTCATTGAAAGGAGATAGGGAACAAGATATATGGTCTAATTAAAATAAGAGGCAGGCAGGCAACTAGAAAGACAATTGTGTTTAAGTGCATAACACTAACAGGGTGGGACAGTGAGAAAAAATTCTGTCTGATTCACAAGCGACAGAGCTGCGGTCTCTCTTCAAGTTTTAATGTGCAGTTAAAGGCAGAATACAAGTAAAATACAGTGTAAAGAAAACAAATCACAGTATACAAAATAGAAAAAGGCAATAAAGTAATATGAAATACAAGAATTAAAAAGCAAACTAACCTTTCCCTCACAGCAAGCTATGGCAGAGTCTGAGTGAGCCTTTCCATTATGGCCAAGGACCAATGGAGATCACTGTACAGCACAGAATGGGAAATTTACTATTTTCCACTCTGTAGTGCAATCTTAGAGTTAGTATATTTAAGTAGCAGGGGGTGTAGGGGGGTGCAGGGGGGCTTGTCCCTGCAAAAATCTAAAATAAAACGTTTTAAATTTTTTTTTCTTTCATGTTCAAAACTTTAATCATCTGGTCCTCAGCCATATGATGTCCAAAGTTTATATATACACACACACGCGCACACACACACATATATATATATATATATATATATATATATATATATATATATATATATATATATATACATACATACATACATATACATATGCAATAATTCCCTGTCATGACACTTAATGTGATGCAACACATATATCATTTTCACAGACATGGTCATAACACTTTTGAAAATTAAAACAAATTACTCCTTCTACTTCCACCATTGCATGAGGCTTAGCATTAAGCAGCAATGGTACCCCTATTTAGGTAGTGTTAACACTTCACAGCCTATTGCAAAAATTGTGAGAATTTGGTTTTGGCCACATTCATATGGTGCTCCTTGTGCTAGTATGGTTAGCTGTACTGCATGACAGAAAGCAATACTGATAAGAGTATGAGGAGACAGTTATCAGTATAACTATAACAGTATTGTTAATTTAATGTACTCCTGATGGGATGTTTGAATTATTAATACAGTATGTTGTAAACTGTGATCCACACATTGACAATGTCAGTTTTGCAATAAAAAAAAGCATTGGCTCATAAGAGCATAAGAGGTTACTAGGCTAATGGCCCTGGGGCCTTTACAAGCCTAGCCAAGAGTTTATCTCCAAAAAATAAACCTCAGTCAGCACCTGTCATCCCTGTCAATGAGGGACACAAGTGGAACCCCTGGGACAAATTTGTGGTTTCCCATCCACTCATCAAGGTTTCACTTGGAGAGGGTCAGCAACATACTCTGTTTAATGTGTATAGGAAGTCTATTCCAGACACAGGGCAGCTTCTGGGAGACAAACCTGTCTCTCCATCAGGTTTTGTTAATGTGGCTTATTAGATTTAGGCCTTTCAAGTGAGTAATGTGTGAGGAGTTCTGAAGTTGCCTTGTAGGTGAGACACAGATCACCTCTTTGCAATCTGTATGATACCGAGTAGAGTGATAGTGATTTGAGCCTGTCCACATACAACAGGTGTTGCAGGCCATGAATTCTCTTTGTGAGGTATTTTTGTGGCCTTTTGCGCTGGTGCAGGTGCTTGGAGAGGTACATACCATTGTAATCAATTACTTACCTAATGAGGGAGGTGTACAGATAGGTAATAACCTCCTTTTTTCTGGATGCAATCCCTTTACTTATGAGACAAACCAAGTAAAAGGCTTTTCTGAACATGGGAGCACAATGTTCAACACCGGAGGTATACCCCTCACTGGTGAGATCAGATCACAAACTAATCTCGCTGGAGGTCCTCATCCCACCCCCACCTGAAATAAAAAAGACCACAGTAAAGAACTTCTCAAAAGCCGACTTCACACTTCTAAAGACTAGTGTGGTCTCCTTTAAGGCCCCCGAGCCGGCGGAAAACAGTACTCTAGCCGCTGAATCACTTACAAATGCCTTCTACCAGCACCTGCAGGACTGCATGGATAAGGCAATCCCAAGCAAAACAAAGACTCTTTGTACCAAAGGCAAGCGTCCAGTCTGGTGGACCCCAGCCATAAACAAACTCTACAACAAAAGGAGGAAGCTACTACAAGATAGAGCAAAATCCTTAAAAGGTAAGACACCCTTGATCACTATAAGTAAAAAACTAAGAGCTCTCATAAAATCATCCAAAGCAAATTTCGAGAGAAAAATAGCTAAAGACTCAAAAGACAATCATAAGGCCTTCTTTAGCTATGTTAGAAACCTAGGAGGAAACTCCCAGATATGCTCAGAACTAGTTCAAAATGATGTGAAGATTACTGATCCTACAGACATTGCCAACATACTGGCTGACAGGTTCAGTGCAAACTTCTCCCCTCCCCAAAGGAGAGATATCTATACCAAACGATTGCAGCCCCCAAACATCTCCAGCCCAAGTGAGAACTGCTCTCTCCAAAGCAAAAACACAGCATCCATGGGACCTGATGGTGTCCCCGGCTGTGTGCTCCACGAACTCAATGAGGAATTAAACCCACAGCTAGGACAGCTGTTTAATCAAAGTCTTACCTCTGGATCATTGCCAGGAGTGGCGCACTGCAACTGTGGTCCCACTTCACAAAGGCGGTGCCTCCACCGACCCTGGAAATTACCAGCCCATTAGCTTGACAAGCCTTATCTGCAAAGCCATGGAGAGGATCATAATGGACCTCATAAATAAAGACATAGGAATTTGCAGACTTTGGATCCAACCCAGTTTGGCTTTGTCAAAGGCAGATCATGCCTTTTAAACTTGGTTGACTTTTTGAAACAGTCACCAAAGCCATTGATGAGGGAAAGGCAGTCCATACAGCCTACCTCGATCTGGCTAAGGCCTTCAATACAATACCCCACTCGGGTATCATTGAAAAACTCATCAGCTTAAATGTTAACCCATATATCACTAGATGGGTTGCAAACTGGCTGAGTGACAGAACCCACAGGGTCAGAGTTGCTGGCGCCATGTCAGACTCAAAGCCTGTCACAAGTGTTGTCCCACAGGGCTCAGTCCTGGGCCCACTCTTGTTTGGCATCTACTTTTCCGAAGTACAAGCAAACACAGGAGGGTTATGGCTGACAAAGTTTGCAGATGACTGCAAACTGGGCGCCATAGTAGAAAACACATCTGACACAGATATCCTTCAGAAGGGTCTCACAGAAACGGATAACTGGTGCCAGAGCCACGGCCTAAAGTTAAATGCCAAAAAATGCATAGTCATACCCTTCGGGAAAAACAAGGTTACCCCTAGCTACCAAATAGGTGGCAATCCACTGTGCACAGAAGAAGTTATCAGGGACCTGGGGACCCATGTTGATAGTAGTCTGTCATTCGACACCCATGTAGCTAAAGTAGTTAGGAAGACCTTCTACATTGCCCACCTTATCATGAAGGGATTCTCATCTAGATCAAGGGAGGTCATAGTCTCCCTTTACTCATCACTCATCCGACCAATGATTGAGTACAATGCCCCATTCGAATGTATCTGACCCGACACTTGCAGCAGCTGGAGAGGCCACAAAAGTTCCTCACCAAAAGGATAAAGGGTCTCAAAAATCTGTCCTATGCTGCCCGACTGAAAGAACTCCAGCTCTATTCAGTCGCACGCTGCTCAGAGGTGACCTTTGCCTAACATACAAGGCCATGTCAAACCCAGATTTGATGAATATGCTTCACCTCAAAAATCTAGATCCATCAGAGCCACAAGGCGGAAACTTAAACCTCGACCGACTATTAATAGGACGTGCTGGAGGGATAGATTCATCACCCAAAGACTCCTATGCTGTGGAACAAAATCCCGGTACATGTGAGGCAGAGCACCTCGCTGGCCTTGTTCAAGAGAAATCTTGACCAATGGATGGGAGATCGCAGATATACCCCAGGGATTACCTCAGTGTCACTGCTCGACAGAGGCACAGCAAAATAAGGGGTATAGTTCCCCATACTAAAGGGGTGGCGTAAGCCACAAAACGATGGGCTAGGCTTGTAAATGCCCTCAGGCAGATAGCCTAGTATGAACCTATGAACCTATGAACCTATGAAGACTGCCGCTACATTATGGTCAAATTTCAGATTGTTGTCAACCTGTGTACCCAGGTCTATCATCACAGGTTGTGTGCTTAGGGGGGGGTTCTGTTGATGTGGTAATAAGTAGGGGCTGTGTTTTTGGTATGATAATACATTTTTTCATTTAACTTAAGGCCATGACTTTGGCACTAATCATTTGTTGCTGTGAGACCCTCTTGTAGTAGTTTAACGTCATTTGGGGAGTCAATGACAGCAGCCAACTTACAGTCATCTGCAGACTTGGTCAACCACAGACCTTTTTTTGCCTGGACCTCTGAGAAGTAGATGCCAAACAGTAGGGGTCCCAGGACAGATCCCTGGGGAACACCACTAGTGACACATCTGCTGTTGGAGGTGGAGGCACCTATTTTGACCATGTGTGTCCTTTTGGTGAGGCAGTTGACCACCCAAATGATGAGATAGGGATTTATGCCAAGTTGTGCTAGCTTTTTGATGATGCCTGTGTGGGGAATTGTGTCAAAGGCTTTGGCCAAGTCAAGGTAAGTGGTGTGCACTGACTTTCTCTCATCCAGGGCCTTGGTGACAGTCTCAAAAAATGTCAACCAGGTTTAATAGACAAGATCTGCCCTTGACAATTCCAAATTGGGTGTGTTGAAGTGCTTGGAGATTGCCTATGTCCTTGTTTATGAGGTCCATTATAATACGGTCCATGGCTTTAGAGATCAGACTTATCAGGCTAATGGGCCGTAGCTTCCAGAGTCAGTAGTGGCACCACCTTTGTGCAAGGGGATGACAATGGCAGTTCTCCACTCTGCAGGAATGAAACCTGTGCTTAGGCTGTGGTTGAATAGGGTGCTCAATGGTGAAGCTAGTTCTTGCTGGAGATGGTGCAGAATACAGCCTGAGATACTATCAGGTCCCATGGAAACTGTGTTCTTTGCCTTGAATAGGGCCTATAACACTTGATCTATGGAGATGTGAGGTGAGGGACAAGTATCAGGAATGTTGAATGGGCTTTTGGGGGGGCAGGGGGTAAAGTTTGCACTGAACCTATCTGCTTGCAGGTTGGATAAATCAACAGGATCAGTGTAAATGGTACTATTAAGTACTAATTTGGAACACACCTGGGCTTTACCATGAAGGTTCCTGACATAACTGAAGAAGGCTTTGTGGTTTCCTTTTGTTTTGGAGGCTAGTTTTGATTCATAATTGGCTTTTGAGGTTTTCACTAGTGATCTAATTTGCCTGTTGAGGTTAAGGAGGGAGATTTTCCAATTGGGAATTTGTGCCTTTTTGCCCTTGGACAACTGTTTCTTCTTTTTGTTGTAAAGCCTGTTGCTAGATGATGTCCACCAGATAGGTTTGTGTTTCCTTGAGGAGCAGGTTTTAGTTCTGTTGGGTATGGCTGAGTCCATGCAGTTGTACAGGTGCTTGTATACTACATTGGCATACTGTTCGGCATAGTTGTCTTCATCATCTGGGGTGGGGGGGTGGTAGTGTGAAGCTACTGATACCCTCCCTTAGGCGGTTGTAAGTCAGCTTTTGAGAAGTTTTTAGCCTGGTTATGGTGGGGGGTGGTGAGCAGAATAGAAACTTTAAATGAGACAGACCAATAATCTGATCTCACCAGGGAAGTACTTACTATGGGAGTGGTGCAGCAGTCATCCATGTTGATGAGAACCAAGTTGAGAATGTTATCTCCTCTTGTGGGGGATGAGATAAACTGGTCTAGTGCATTAGAACTGATGAAGTCAAGGAATCATTGGGTGAGAGCATTAGTGCAGAAATAGTTCACTCAGTCTATGGTGGGGTAGTTGAAATCACCAAGGATCAGGGTGTTAGGGTGTACCTTGATGGAGTCAAGTAGGTCCAGGTAGGAGGATTAGGTGTCCTGAGTCATGGAGGGGGGTCTACAGCTGTCTATAATTTGGATGGGTGTCTTGTCAGTTATCAGTTGTACCTGGAGTAGTTCTAGTGAATCAGGCTGGCAAACCAGTCTGGAGGTGTGCTTGTCTTTAATAAAGATAGAAACTCCACCACCCTTAGTCTTCCTGACCTCATTTTGGGGTCAGAGTGTGTGGAATGAGGTATAGCCTGGTAAGGCAGGGGTGATCTCTGCAGCCTTGAACCAAGGTTCCATGACAGCACAGATGTCTGCATCTTCCAGTGTGAGAAGAGCCTCCAGTGAGTGCATTTTCAGGTTAAGACTCCTAGTGTTAAGTAGCGTGACCTGAAATTTGCTTTTTGACAGATCTTTTAGGTTGGAAGCTTTGCCTTTGAGACATTGCCTAACAAAGGCACAATGGCGGAGACAAGAGCCTTGGCCAGAATCCAGAGTCCCAGATGTGACAGGTAGAGGTCAGGTAGAGGTCATCTCTGGCAAAGTATCAGGGCCTGTCAACCATGTCATCCCAGGCAAACAGATACTGGATCCCTTTGGAATGACACCATAAACTAATGCAGTTGTTGAAGTCAATTATTTTTTTTTTGGTATTGTGGTATCATTCTTGGTAAAGGTAAAATGCCGCTTAGGGCTAGGGTCATACCTGCCTGGGACACATACTCTGGGAGATCAATCATGTCTCTCTTCATGTAGTTCAGGGAAGTATGTCATAAGTCATTCATACCAACATGGACAATAACAGATTCATACTTGTACCTGTTGTGGAGAGACTTAAGTGCATGTGTGATGTGGTGGTTTCTGGCAACTGACAGACAACTGACAGTGACCTTCTGTTTTTTGAGCATGGTGAGGGGGACATCATGAGATCCTAGCTGTAGCGTGAAGTAAGCAGATGTTTAAATCCAGCAGTGTTTATATAGTATGAGTGTGTAATAAATGATAACAAGCAGGACTGGCTAACTCAAGCAATTTATACAGCGCAACTTAGTGCTAAAATTTATAAAGGGAGATGGTTCTGATGGTTCTGATTTTTGAAGTGCTGTACTCCTTTTTAAGGGAGCCCACATCCATTCCAACACCTGCTCATATTATCCCTTCAAATGTCTGTTTTCTGAAAACTGTGATATGACTTCTTATGTTGTGACAGCAGTTAGTAAACATTTTTAGATAATGTAGAGTTAGATAGGCAGGTGTTCAAATCCAGCAATGTGTACCATGTATGAGTGTGTACAAAAGCAAGTCATAAAAGGTAGAAATAGCTTATTTATCAGATGTGATGTATACAATTCTACTTAGTGGTAACACTTTCACAGGGTGAGAGATTTGATCCTCCACGTGATACTTTCTCTTTTAATGGAGACCATATGCATTCAATCACACTGCTCATGTTGTCCCTTCAGCTATGTGCCTTTTAACAATTGCATTGTGATTTTTTTTCTGTCATGTCAGCAGTTGATGCACAAGTCTACAGACTGTGTGTTACACAGGCATGTGCTCACATCCAGCAGTGTCTTCTTTCTATCAGTACGTAACAAAAAAAAAAAAAAAAAAAAAAAAGCACATTGGTGACATGCTAGAATGGCTTCCTCAAAAGATGTGATGTGTGACATTTTTTTGTTTCTTAATGACTGGGGAGTTGGATCCCCTAAGTGCTGTACTCCCTTGTAAGCATGCCCAGTTTAACAATATACATTTTATGCCTTCTTTTCTATGACTGTTAGCACAAAGCAGCATCACTGTTCAATGTTAGGAAATATTAATTCTCATTTCTCATCCTTTGTCAAATATTGTTGATAATTTCCCTTTAGCTGCATGGCTGTACTGACTTTCATGCAATGGAGATTAGAGACAATGTGTGCAAGACAACAGCAGTGATATAGCCTGTGTAGAAGTGTATTGTGTCAACTGTTGCAGCTTCCATGTTTCACTGCAACCCTGCTGTGATCTTTCAAGTGCCTGTGAGGTATGAGTGTTGTGGTCCAACAATTATTGTTGTTTGTTGCACAATGCTCAATTCACTTGTCATTTTTCCTGTAATGCTGTCACACACCCATCAAATGTGCAGTTTCTCACAACTGTTGTACAAATTGCTCTACGGCGGCATTAGCAAATACAAATGTCATGTGATTGTGACTTGTAGCCAGGCTTTCTAATTGCATCTGACATATGTTGAAGCAGTGCATAAAACTATTGTTGCTAGACAATAATGACTTACATTCTCCCTGTACATTGACCTTTTCTTTGGGGTGGTTGTGGTCACTTTCAACCATGACCATATATATTCACACATGCTTGCTAAGGAACTTCCTCCATATGAATGATTTCTGGCAAGAATCCCATTGCAGTACAGATGTAATGACATGTCCGTCATCTCTCAAGCACATACATCTCACATTTTATGATTTTCACAGCTAGTCTAATTTATGCACCATAATAAGTTATATGCTGTTTCAGCCGACATTTGGGGTTGCCTGGCATATCTTTGAGGATCGTACTCACTAATAACTGATTTTTTTCTGTGTCTCACTTCATACCCTTTAGAACATGCCTGCTACAACTATTATTGTAATAACTTTCATAACTTATAGGAGCACTATGTACAAGTTTTCCCTAAACTGGTGGTGTATTTGTTCACAGAATTATATGTGTGTTTATCCAGTATTCCTACAGTGGGGGGTTAAGAGATGTATCTATCTATAATTCAAAAAATATTAAAATACTCATATTGTCCAAAAACACTTATTCATGATGTACATTTCATGACTCTCTGTTAATGTGAATCACATTGCCAATAATGTTCAACATGTCCATGATTTCTTTCAATGAACTATACAACAGCATCATTCTTCATTATCTGTTTATTGCTAGACTTTCCCTTGATCATGTTTCTGACATTGTTGATTGTAAGTGCACTTGCTTCCAAATCTTTGGTTTCTCATGCACACTCTTTGTTTATATCATGCACACACATATGGTCGCGCTTACTTACCATTATGTGATAACAAGCCTGAGCTGTGGGCGTGAAGTGAGGCTCCTTGTTCTATGTGCCATGGCTTCTTTCACATTTCATTACCAATGCTGCTCATTTTGCTAACAAAATCAGTTGTGTTAACTTCTGCCTGACGTGAACACAATGTTAATGAATCCCTGGGTTAGATTTCATAGCTTATGCTGCATTTTTCATTTGTCATCACACAATCACACAATGAGAAAAAAATATTAATATTAAACAATAAATTGGTAAATCTTGTCTTTCATCCTTGCACATACGTTTGGGAGGGTGACTGCTAAAATTTGTAAGTTTCAAGTCTGCATGCATGAGGAATTAATGTGACTTTTGTACACTGGGTAATTATGAAGGGAACATTCTTAAATCTTGTCCCTGTAAGTTTTAATAACCTGTATAGGAAAAATATGTTATGTCAAATAATTGTATGCCTTCCAAGTAAATAATAAAGTCTGGAAACAATGATGTGAAAGAGATTAAATGTTTCAATCCATTCAGTTTAAGTAATGATTTCATGCACACTATGGTTGCAGGGAACTAGACCCTATTCTAGCAACAATGGGTATAAGACAAAGAAATTCTTGAATGGTAAGCCAGGACAGGTAAAATATTGACAGTTATATGCAAAAAGATTTTGAAGGCTGTAATGGAGAAGGGATCTGTGACTGAACATGAAGTCCAGTGGCCTGTATTAGCTTTCTCCAGGCAGCAGAGCACTTTTGATGCACAATTAGCTAGAAGTTTGATTATTCAGTTTTCCTCATCTGTTTTATAACTGCAGTTAAATAAATATTGATAAACTTCAGGAAAAGAAAAGGAAAGAAGCAGATTAACAGACTAGTGCAGCATTTCTGTGCTCATAGTCACTTTATGCATTTTTTGCAGAATCAGCTAATACACCCGAAAAACTGCAGATGACAATTAGAAAGTTTCCTTTCAGTTTACCAACCCAGATTGTTCTTGCTATACTTACCAAGAGTGCCACTTTTAAGTTTGTAAGGCTGGAGCAGGAAGTACTTCAGTGTGATACTAGTACAATTTCAGAAAATAGTCTGACTTCAGCATCTATAACTGAAGTTCTACAGCTTATATTAAATCAAAATCAAATATGATGGCTAAACTGTCATGGATAATGTGGGACAGAACTAAAAAGAGTAGCACCTTTGCAGTCTAACAAACATTCAAGCTTATATTGACATTCATACAATTTAACACTTGGTGTCACTTTACTAGCATAATCAAACCCAAGAGCCTTAGATCCGCACTCTATAAGCAGGTCCTGATTATGCTGCATATAAAGTTAGTTAAATATATACATGTTTTCAGACTTTAGAACTAGACCTCAGTACAAGACTCTGTACAGCATCAATAAATCCTTTTAATTGAGTAATAGCTAATCCAGTGCAACATCCTTTTGGATCATAATTGCAAAATTATTTTTAAAAGTAGAGGAAATAATCCAATTTGTAGAATTAAAGACAAAGAATTGCACTATCAAAAGAAAAAAATAGCAATGCTATAAGAAGTAAAATGTTCATATCGTTTGAGAAAAGACATGGTTTTGGATGCATCTCAAAAATGATACCATTTTCTAGTCCAGGGTGCTACTACTTTCAGTGAATGTCTGAACCTCTGGATGTTGTACAGCAAAAGGGAAATGTTGTTTGCATATGAAAACATTTTGGTTGCAGAAAGTTCAGTAAAAAGTAAAACTAAATTTTACCAATACAATTTTATATTTTGTTTCATATGAATCTTATTTGCGGCTTTCAGTTCTTGGCATAATTGAAACATAACAGGCTGACCTTTATTACAAGCTGACCCAAATTTAATGTAACTGTAATATGGTCTAGTTCTCTCATTTTGCCTCTTTTTTGTACTTCTGATACTTTTATTTGAGTTTGGAAAATATTTTATAAGAAACATTTATTTAAAGGGATAGCTCAAGTCTTATTCACTGAAACTGATGGCTATAGTTGTGATAGACATTTATCAAACACTTCATGCAAATGACCAAGTGATGGATTCACTTTTTACATACAGTATGAGTTGATTCTCCCAATCTTTCAAATACGAGTGCAGATAGTTATTACATTCTTCTATTCATCCAGCCAGCCATTTCCTAAATCTCTTTTCCTAGTGATGGTCCCTGTGGTTCCAAGCTGAACATTGTGCAGCAGGCTATCTTATCCCCCACAACAGCTTCTAGTTCATCCTATTTGAGCAATGTCTCATTGGTAAATTCAACTGACCTAATCTGTCTAACCTTTGCTTTCTTGAAGTACTTGTTTGTTGCTGTTGATATGTAGCTGTACAATGTAAAGCATGGCAACCTTCAAATCAACATCTTTAGTACACATACATGAATGTCTGTGCAAAACATAACTCTGGCCAGCATATCACAGAACAGTATGGTATCACTTCATTAGAATTGCCGAATTCCAAACTTCTGACTTTGTGTATCAGATGTAAACATAGTGTAAGCACTACCTCAGTGTTTGCTGCTAATGGATTGCAACTGTGAATGACTAGTGGGAGGGAAAAGGAAGACACAACAGCAGTTCAGACTCCCAACTTGCAGTGGGTGTGTCAGCAAAGTTATATTTACAAAGTGCAGAAGTAACTGC
Organism: Protopterus annectens; assembly: GCF_019279795.1. Taxonomy (NCBI): domain Eukaryota; kingdom Metazoa; phylum Chordata; order Ceratodontiformes; family Protopteridae; genus Protopterus; species Protopterus annectens. Next base: position 480,215,580 of record NC_056725.1, on the reverse strand, counting down.
ATCAAGGTGTTAAATGTAAGTAAGCAGCACACATTTCTGACTTTCTATTCACTAATAGCCAAACTCTCCTGCCTTTCTTGAAAACTGTACATTGTTGCCATTTAATACCTTATACATTTTAAGGACAATCATGAAAAATACCTTACAGACTGCATGGCTGCGATTACTGCTCAGATAAGAGAATAATGAATACAATACAAAGAGAACACAGAGCTACATTGCTGCAAATAGTATTCATAAATGGTTGTGTGAACACTCATTGCACTAAATCTGTAATGAAGACATGTTCAAACAACTGAGAGTGTTATGTGATATGTCTTATTAATACAGTGGATGATTTGGGACATGTTTGTATGCACAATGATTTTCATTCTTGCGCAGAACTGTTTCTGTGGCAAAGCAGGATAAGACACCCTTACTATGTTTTATAGGTTTATTGATGTGACAGTTCAAATCCAGATGTGGGTAAATTTCATGAATGTGTACTAACATTTCTTTTGTAATGTTCTGATTTATTTCTCTTTTCTTTTTTTTTAATATCACTATCTGTGTGCCACACTACTTAGTGCAAACACGGGAAAATGGATAAATCCAATAAATATCCTGTAATGTACTACTATTATAAAGGCTACATAACTGCACTTGTGTATCACATGTGTTTGGCACACCTGCTAAACATGATGAATCACACAGTATATAGTATCTGTACATCATGGTTCAAGTTTCACACTTGTATTCTAACAATAAAACCTACAAAAAACTGCTCCCAATGATAAAACATGGTGATCTTTGTTTGTCACATTTGTATGTAGCTTAACTTCATGCAAACCTAGACTAATGGCCCACATACTAAGCAGACAGAACAGCTGCAGACAGGAAGCAGATATTTTTGATTACAAAAAGGATACATTGTTACAGCTTTTGCACAGCAGTTAGCAACCTCTCCCAACACTTGCAGACAGGAAGCAGACAGCAGACAATTTCAAAACAGATACATTGTATTCTCTATGGTTTGCCACCACACAAACATGCTATGGCACACATACTTAATAATGACTATGAACATATGCAGCTGTTCCTTATTTGTTCCTGTGGCAGCAGGTGTAAGTGTAGGGCTGCAATACAGGTCATCCTAAGTTCTAATCCAACAAAATCCAAAGGTTTATTCCTGCTGTTCTGGATTACTTTTTATTAAAATTACAATGAAAACAATAATTAAACTTAGTAATAACTATCTATAGTAGGTGCATTAAGCATACACAGGATATGATATATATTAAATGTGCTACTGTTGGTATCAGTAGAAGTATGATTCTACAATTAAACATTTGTTTTCTGAACTGTCATGTCATGCACATACATGTTTAAACATACAACCCTTTAATGTATATGTATAACTAATGAGCAGGTCTAACAAAGTCTCAGTTGCAATGAGCACTCTACACAGTAATGACTATAAAAATTCCATTCTTCCTTTTAGCAACTGGTATAAGTTAATGTTCACAATATGTGAACCAGGATTGTAATCTAGCACACTCCCTATGTTCTTGCCCATAATTAAAAAATAAAAAATAAAACTTAAACATAATTATAACTAACAATAAGTATGTCTAGCAGTGGAGCTCATATGAATTATATGTGTGACAGAGGATATACTGAATATTCTGTCTCTGTAATTATAATTGTATTCCCTCATCTTCGATGGCCTTCAGACATGAATGATAGTCAAACACACACGAATGTATTTAAACAGAACCTTGTCAGGTCTAACACATACATGGTGAACCCCTCACTCTGTTATGTGTATTTATATATAATTAATGAGCATGTCCAACAAGCACCTCTTCTGTGGCAAGAATGAAAAATCACCTTGTGACAGAGTATGTTTTGTCTCAATGCATAGGTTTGTATCTCAAATTGTACACATTAATTTTATCAGTGTGTAAAGCCACACACAAAACAGTGTCAGGTCATAAAAGTTATACCCCAATACATGCCTACAAAGTTCTATCTCCTAACAGTTATGGTAGCAACCAGTCCATCAACTAATGCCAACTGTCAGATTAACCTTCCTACTTCAAAATCTGTCTTATTCCTTGTTTGGTAATGTTGCTGTCTGCTTAACATCATACAAATGCATTTGGCATCATTGTTTGGGTTTTCACACTAGTAGTAAAGATGATAACAGGAATTGGCAGGAAAGTACTATTATCTGTTGCTGTTTGCCCTTATCAAATATGTTTGGTGGTAAAAGGGAAGATGCCCAATTTAGGGCATGGAGGTAGGGTGTTGAGGTTGAGAATCTTTATTGGATCCCTTCTAAAGTGCCACAGCTGAAGGGTCTTGCCGGGGGACTTTACCAGCTCCCAGTACAAGTCTGAGGCATGGAGTGGCTAAGGCTGTCTCCAGTATAATTGGCATTCCACGCACTTGAGAACAGTGCAGGCACCATGTTAATTACATCAAAAAGGCACAAGCAGGATACACACATCCAGTGGCTACATAAGTTTACTACTGCTGACATTCCACAGTTGTGTAAAGTATACAGATAAAGAGAATTAAAACTAGATAGGCAGCTGCATATATGCAAGAGTGGTATGCTTAATGTTCTTTTCTTGCTCTCTTCCTCTTATTCCACAGCCAACTAGGAGATAATGGTGAGCAGGGAGGTCCATGCTGAGCATTTGATGCATGTATGCAGCACAACATAACTATTATTTTATCTAAGGTATTGCTCTTCTATACAGTAGTAACAAATTAAGCATGCGTATCCTAACTGTAAGATCAAGCATGCATACTTCAGTCTGTAGCACAAGTCAACTCTAGGAGTGAAGTCTAACAGTGTAATCAGATGTTGTATGTCCAAATACCACAAGTAACAATTTTAATAATACTAGTTAAAATATTACCTAATAATTTCAACAGAAGTGGCACAAATGCCCTGCTGTTAACTGAATCTGTATAATTTGACCAAGCATATGTGCAATATATATGCTCATTGAAAGGATTACTTTGAGCAATCATTAGTTATAGCTTGTAGTTGTTAAGAAGTATACCTAAATGTAAAAGTAGAAATAAATACTTTATTATTGTAATAATGCAATGTATGTCACATATGATGGTAGTAATTATCTCCTTTCTTTTCTTACCCCAATCATTATCTCTTTTTTATTGTTATATGTGTTTTCAAAACATTTCCATGTAACCCATCTCTGACAAATCAAAAAATGATTTACAGTACAGGGAGGTAGGCCAATTCCCATGGCTCAACTTATCCCCACTCTACCAGCTTCTGCACAGACACCCAGCAATCCTAGGTCCCAACCTGGCAGTACTGCCTCTGCTGCCCCTGCACTACCTGGGTCCACCATATCAGCTAGCACTACCCTGGTCACTGGTACTGTGGTACCCTAGGGGAGTACTAATGGAGGTGGGGATTTTTTCACCTGCCAGGACATGCCAGGCTTGGTGCATAGTGTCATGCACAGCACCATCGGTGCACGCCTATGCCAGGTGGAGAAGTTGCTATCTATGATGGTATGCAGAAGATATCAGACACTCCAAAGGCCATGAGAGTAAGGAGACATTGATGACAATCCTGCAGGTGAGAACTAGATTCTCACTGTTCCCATGATTGATGGGCATGGGCATCTGATGTCCCTTCCTTATCCCCAACCATGGTGTCCCCCAACCTCTTATGTCCCTCACTGTCTCTGTGTCTTGTCTTGTTTGTCCTGGTTGTCTGCATCTGCTTTCTCACCAACCCCATTTACCTGACCAAGAAATACCTACATCCCATACCCAACATTCCTCTCTTAATGAAGTAAAAATAAAAGAAATGTGCACCTGCCCCACAAAATTAATACTGTCCAATACATAGCTCTCTACTTTCCATAGGTGTCTTCTTGAAACACTTGATTTGGTCCACTTGGCTATACCACATGATTGCATTGTTGTCACTCCTCTTTGTTGAGGTGACAGTCCAAATTCAGCTAATATTCTATACATATTTTCATTTTATGCTGTTGAAGAAGTGAATAGCTATGGTTTTTTCCTATTTCCTTCCTGCTCCTGCACATTCCTATTTTGCTTTCCCCTTTGTTCTTCCCCCTGCTTGCCCCCCATGTCACCACTTTCCTCTCTACCCCATTTTAACAGCTTTAATCTTGTCAAAAATAGAATTACACATCACACACATAAGTGAAAAAAAAAAAAAAAACAATCAAGCCCTTCACTGTTTGTCTTCTGTATTTGCATAGAGTTCGGCATCACTCACCAGTGCTGAGAGATGGTGAACAGCTCTCTATTGGTGTGATTATCTCTGCACAATGTTGCTTAAACATCCTGCACTCAATTAGCACATAGTGAAAGTAGGATAAAGAATTATTTCATTGCATTATAAATATATATTAAAAAGTATTGGGTACACCTAGATTCAAACTCAGTATCATCTGTGCTCAAAATGAAATCTCTCAGTGCATTTACACCTGCTGCCACAGAGTCAGATAAGCAAGTGTATTTCTGATAGTCAGTACTATCCACAGTGCTGACTGCCAAGTGTCTCTGCCTAAACATGTTTGCACAGAGGTAAGCAAACTAATACAACTGCCATAATGTGCTCAGTGCAGCAGAGCCTTACATTTGTTCTTTGCTTACCTATGTGCAAATGGGGAAAGCAGTATAAATATGTTTTTATGGTCAGACATTTTATGACACATTTCTTATATGAACTATTATGAACACCATAGTATCTATTAGCTGTGCCTACCATAGCCAGTATGGATATGTATATCTCAAGTTCAGATAGGGGTCCCTGAATGTGCATCTCATATGAAAAAACATTGCCATCAATCTGCAAACCAGCTGCTCTGTGGTGCACATGTAAAGTGCTTATTAGCATGTATTACTTATGTTTACTCCCATTCTCTTTTCATGCCATAAGAGATCATGTAAAAACACAACTAAAGGGGAGACACCTTTTAAGGAAATTACATATATGGACACTATAGCCATGTGTTATCTGTACCCATACAGTGAAACTTGTTCGCTCACAACCTGTTCCGAAATATATCAACGGCACTACAGAAATATATAACAAAATGCTGTCTTATATGCCATGTACATCTTTATACTGACAATACACATTCAGAGTTCCCACTACTTGTAACTCTGTGGACAGCTGTTTGCATATAGTTTATGAAGCTGTCTCTTAAACTACACCTGCACATTGGAAACACAACAGAAAATTCTGCATTTTGCATACTCGTCAATCTGGTAACATGCAGAAATCTAATATTAATATCTTGACAGTCATACATGACTAGCAATCCATTTCATACAGGCCTCACAACATCTTCTCTCAAACATCCAGTGATGATGTAATCCACTATACATTGTCCTGCAGCATTGCAAAAGTCAGAGTTGTGGCATAGAGCTTGATCTAAGTACTCATTTTTCTAGCCGGTGTATCTAGTTAGGTAGGAGTTCTAATCTCATTGCAATAGCTGGTGTGCTTGTCTGTGTATGTCTGCCTAGTCAGAAGAACATAACTTTGTATCCAACAGTCACCAGTACAATCCCATAGAGTACCAATATTTTAACACTTGCACATTGGTACTTGCACATACCTGCACATCCATTTAATGCAGGCATCACAACATCTACTCTCAAACATCCAATGATGATGTCATTCACTATAAACTGTACTGTAGCATTGTAAAAGTCAGAGTTGTACCATGGTGCTTACGTTACGTACTCTGCTTTGTAACTAGGTTGGTAGGGGTTCTCTTTTCATTGCCCTTGATCAGTATATCTGTGTGTGTGTGTGTGTGTGTGTGTGTGTGTGTGTGTGTGTGTGTGTGTGTGTGTGTGTGTGTGTGTGTGTGTGTGTGTGTGTGTGTGCATGTGCGTGTGTGTGTGTGTGTGTATGAGAGGATTTTACACCAGCATATCAAATATTGCTATTACGATCTTCTTCTCACCAGACACTGCTGATGTCCTCAGCTATAAACTGTTGTCAGACAGTATAAAACCCAGACTTGTGCTTTGTGCTTGCATTAAATACTGAGTCCTCTGGTTGGTGTGCTTAGCTAAGTAGGGGTTCTGTTCTCACTGCATTCAATTGGTATGTGTGTATGTTCACTTTGTTGACATTCAAGAGACCATTTTACACCAACTTGGAAGACACTACCACTACCATCTTCTTCTCACCAGACACTGCTGATATCATCAGTTATAAATTGTTATTGGACACTATAAAAGCCATACTTGTGCTGTGTCACTTGTGTTAAATACTGAGTTCTCTAGTCAGTGTATTTAGTGAGGTAGGGGGTTCTCTTCTACTGTGGTCAACGTGTGTGTGTGTGTGTGTGTGTGTGTGTGTGTGTGTGTGTGTGTGTGTGTGTGTGTTCAGCTGGTTAACATTCAAGAGACCATTTTACACTAGTATGTGGGACACTGCTATTACCATCCTCTTCTCTTCAAACACTGCTGATGCCATCACTTATAAAGTGTTGTCTGACACTCTTAAGTTAGATTTCTGCTGTGGTGGCAGCATTAAATACTGTGGTTGTTAGATAGGGGTTCTATTCTCACTGTAGTCAACTGTGTGTGAAGTCAACACTCACTATGATGACAATGTAATCAACTGTGTGTGTAGTCTACAGTCATTATGATGACAATTTTAGAATGATATGTGAGTCCACAGCTATGTCAAGCCCTAATTCAAACATTTTGTTGTAGCATACAATAATGATGTCATCCTGTATAACATGTACTGTGACAATATTCAAGACAAACCTGTGCTGTGGCAGTAACATTAACTACTGTGTTTGCAAACTACTTCACCTACACATATAGGGGTTCTACTTTAGTTACACATATAGGAGATCTAATCTGACAAGCAGGCAATCTGCGTGTCTGTACATACACCTTTCACTTTTGAGACAATTTTATACAGGGGTGTGACTCCACATCCATGTCCTGCACTACTCCAAACATGTTCTCATTAGCATACAATGATGCAATTATACTCCATAAAGTGCAATGTTACAGTGTTACAGTCAGACATATGTGGTGTAGCTACTGTGACATTACATTGCATTCGTATTCTATACCTACACAGATGTAATGTTCAAATCAGGCCCAGTCTACTGCTATGTGTGTGTGTGTGTGTGTGTGTGTGTGTGTGTGTGTGTGTGTGTGTGTGTGTGTGTGTGTGTGTGTGTGTGTGTGTGTGTGTGTGGTTGGTGGTATGTTATTGCCATTGTATGATCCTTGTAATCACTGTTCATTGGACTACCCCTAGGAATATCTTTAACATAGTCCCATGCATCTACCATTCTCCTTTTTCCACTGGTCACATGATATCCTTCCTGCAGAGGAGTGGAGGATGTTCTCATGTCAAATATGCATACACACACCAAGAAGCAGAGTTCTTCCATGAGCCTCTTCAAGTCATCTCACGACCACTGCATATGTGATTGATAATTCTGTCATGGTGTGGTGCACATGGTCCATATGGACAGTGGCAGCATGTAATGCAATCAAACATGTATACACATATGCAACATAGGCTTACTGTCTTCCATAATATAGATATAGGGATTTTTTTACATGGTATAATAATGGCTAAGATTTCGTGTGATGTTGGCCATTAGCCTAATAATGTCCTATGATCCAATGAACAGTTGGTATGTCAATGTTCCTGTCATTGACATGTTGTATTGAGTTGTGGATGTATAGTATGGCAACAAAAGGGTCATACAAGCTGTGATGTGAGTTAATGTATTGATGGCCATTGATGCCATCGCATTCCATACTCCTTCCATAACAGCTGTAGTAATATACCTCCTGAGAACTGCTGACATGGTATGATACACTGTTATGTATATTTTTGGCATATTAGGGCATGTGTTGTTGTAGCGGGCAGATCAACCTTCTACATGGTTCACATTCTCTCATTACAGCAACACTTGCAGTATGACACAGGTGTGCATGTGTCTATGCACCATCATTAAATGTTCTGTGACTGATAATATCAATTTATATTGATTACATGGTCACATGAGTCTTGCCTCATATACATGGTTGTTTTGCTGTGATATACACAACCAATGTATCACATGTTTGATGCAATTGCAACCTAGGGGAATGCATTGTATTGCACTTGTGTTGATACACCCAGGGATTATTGAGGTGGTCAGCAACACTATTGTATGACTATTAGCATTTGTGTCAAGAAATGTTCTGCATGAGCCAAACAACTGACCTGTAATGTGTCCTGATATGACATCAGGCCAAACAAACACAGCTTGCCCGTGGAACAACTATAGGCATATGTTGTGCAATTGATCTAAGTATGTGACACTGGTACAGTTATACAACTGTGCACATAGCAACAGTGTGTGGAATGTGATGAATGACCAAGCCTGCATGAAGGTTTGTTACATATCATTTATTCTAATACATATGAAATGTTAAATGGAATACACAACTAAGCACAGATCTGGTGTGTGGATGCCAGCAGTCATACCCACCCAGAGGACATAGACAATCTTCTAGCTGACTGTTTGTCTCACATGGCACGACCCTGTCATCATTGACCATCAGTGAAAGTATACATGCAAACATTACTCAGTTTGTATTCTCAGGAGGGCAGCACATGTGTGCACTCTCTATGGCTAATAATACAGAAGCTATGGGCCCTGACAATATCACAAATTGCCTATAGAGTGACTTAAAATCTGACCTACCAGACACAGTTGGATCTGTACTTCAACACAGCTTTCAGACAGCCTATGTTTCCATAGAAAGGTGTACAGCAGCTTGCATCCTTCTGGCTTGGGGAGCTATCACCTGATGCATAGAGTTATAGACCCACCCTGACTGCCTTCATCTATGAGGTGGGCTAAAGAGTCATCATGGATCTTCTCTAAAAGGACAGAGGTAATATCCTGACAGTGTAATACACCCACATTTGATTTGTTCATGTTACATCATGTCTGTTACATCTATTCCCTGTCTTCAAGAAGGTTACCAAGGGCATGCATGATGACAACACTGTCACCCTGTGTAACTTGACCTGGTCAAGGCATTTGACACAAATCAACAGTCAGGTATTACAGAGAAACTGAAGCAAGTGGCTATAAACACCTACGTTACCAAGTGGATAGACAACTGGAACACATACGTGACAGATAAATATGTTGCAGTGTGTGAGGTCACCTCTATCTAGAGTTCAGTGACCAGGTCCATACCTCAGGGCTCCGAGGCAGGCCTTTTCCAGTCCATTCTGACTGGTAAAGGGGTGCCAGTCTAGGGTGTGGAATAAGCATCTTCACTGGTCCTTTTAAATGTTGTTAGAGTTTTTTTTGTCAAGTTTTAGCTTTTGGTATTTAGGCCCTGCATCTGGGAAGGTTTCTGTTTGTCTGCTTGTTTGTACTTCACTCAGCACTGCACCTGCTGTGCAATTGTGCGCCAAACCTAGACAGTTAAATTCAACAAATTTTCCCTTAAAACCCAGGCAGAAATATTAATTCAAACACAAAACCAGTGAAATTCAAAACTGCAGAAAAGAAAAAGTTGCCAGGTGAATCCGTCACTAGCCAAGGTGAAAATACAACAAGCTGGTAGCGATATTCTAAACGCAAGTTTATTTTTTAGAACAACATACGTTTTCGCTACTGTTCAACAGTAGCTTCTTCAGAGAAACAGACATAAAGGAAGCGCCAAACATTTAAACCTGCAAGTGACGTAAGTGCATTGCAACACGTCACTACAAGTCACAAAGAAGCGTATTCATTCACTAGCTGCAATATATTAATACAACTATGAAATGCATGTAAAAACGAGCTTATGCATCTATATTATGTTAAAAATAATAAAGACAATTCATTCAACAAATTAATACTTGTATAAATCATCAACTGCTACTGTAATATGATGTATTGTAATGTGCCAGCTCTACTGCTGTACATTTTCCAAGGAAAAATCCAAGGTTCATGTGCAAATTTATAAGGGCTATCAATGATTTTAACTAAACATACACTCCACATTGTACAATTAATATAAAACATTTTTATAAGAGATGAGTGTTAATTAATAATACCATGATGTTATTTCAAAACAGAATCAGGTATAAATATTTTAAAATTCTTGTACTAGTTGTAATTATTTACATTATAAACATTTGAACATTATATCACCAAAACAGTTTTAAAACCACATATTGACTAGTAGGAGCATTTTACCTCAAAGTGCTCCTTAATTTTAATATACAATTAATGTTGCAATTTTCATTCAACCCAGGTATACTAAACGCATCTAATGTTAGTTGCCATTCTAGTTCACAAGCTTCTAAGAGGAGTGAGAAAGGGCCTCCTCTAATAGTATAGGGTACATGATCTATAGCTAAAAAATAGAAGCTGTGACCAGGATTGTTAAAAATATGTTTCGCTAAGGCGTTATCACTTTTATTTTTCTTAATAGCATAAATGTGTTCATACAGCCTTTCACGTAATTTACGATCTGTTTTCCCTACGTAAAAAGCTGGACAGCAGTCACATGTAACTAAATAGATAATGGATTTAGTCTCACAATTAAGTTTATAATTGATATAATATTTTTTTGTTTCTAATAGAAAAGGAATTTGATGTTTTCAGATATTTACAGTAGTTACAAGAACCACAAGTAAATGTCCCCTTTTGTCTTGAAGTAAAATCGATTTCTTTATTTCTTTCAAGAAGCATTTTAAGATTGTTACCTTTCTTGTATACTACAACAGGATTTTGTCCCAGTTTTTCTGAAAGTTGTAAATTACTCCTGATGAAATACCAATTTTTGAAAACTATATGTCTAATCTGGTTGGAATTAGTGTTGAAAGTGGTAATAAAGCTAGTAGTAAATTGTTTAACCAATGTAATATTAAGACAATTCTGATTGTCTATGTTGTTTATAATGGGAATATCAGAGGTGAGGCTATTAAGATCACCTATAATATTGTACATATCTTTAGCAAGTAATGGCGTGTAAATTCCGTTAGATCGTTTTAGTCCAACTTCTTGAATCATCTCATCAATAAGGGCTAAAGGGTAGCTGCGATTGAGAAACATATTTTTCAAAAATTGACATTCTCTATGAAAAGTTGTGTCAAAGGAACACATCCTTGCTGCTCTAATGAGTTGCCCTTTAATTATTGACCGTTTTTGTTTGAATGGATGAGAGCTTGTGAAATGAAGGAAGGAATTACAATAGGTGGATTTTCTAAAGATAGATGAAAAGTAAAAACCTTTTGTAATATCCTTGTTGAGCTTGACATCTAAATAATCAATTTCTGTAGTAGAAAAATGGTAAGTGAATCTAAGAAAATCAGTTGTAGAGTTAAAAAAATCAATCAAGGCTGATGCCTCACTTGCATTCCCTTGAAAGAGGATGAAAACGTCATCCAAAAATCTGGTGTAATATTTAATACGTGACATAAAAACGGGGTTATTAAAGATGTAATGTTTCTCCCAGTATGCTACAAATAAATTTGCCACACTAGCACCACATGGTGAACCCATTGCTATCCCTTGTTTCTGTAAATAATACTCTTTGTTGAAAATAAAAAAATCAGATGTTAAAATAATATCTAACAATTCAGAAACTACATCAATTTCTCTTTGAGTTGCGTTAAGCTCCTTCAAACTGAGTGTAATCCATTCTACCGCCTCATTGTGTGGTATAGATGTATATAAGTCGACAACTTCAACTGTAAGGAAGTTGTAAGAGATATTCTGGTGTCATTCAAAGGGGATCCAATGTCTGTCTGCCTGGGATGACATGCTGGACAAGCCACGCTGCTTCGCAAGGGACGGCTTGCACCTGTCACCCCTGGGCTTCCGGATATTGGCAAAGGCTCTTGCCACCCCCATAGTGCCTTTTTTAGGCAAGGCTCAAATTCTAAACCTACCACCCTAGAACACCAAAAAGTTAAAAAACTAAGGGTAATGCTGCTCAATGCCAGAAGTCTCAATCTCAAGATGCACACACTCGAGGCCCTTCTCAATATGGAGAACATCGATGTCTGTGCTGTGACAGAAACCTGGTTCAAGGCACCTGAGAGCACCCCAGCACTAACAGGTTTCACCTCATATCATACGTTCCGGCCCCAAAATCCGGACAACACCAAGAAAGGAGGGGGGGTGTCCATATTCATAAAGGACACCCACACCTCAAGGTTGGTGGCAACGCACGATGCATCGGAGACCATCCAGGTGCAATTAACCATAGGCAAGACTGCTCTGCAATTTGTAGCATGTTACAGGCCACCCTCTCAAACTCAGGAACCTCACATGGCCTTCCTGAAAACATTGGAGGGGATAAATGTATCTCCAAACACCATCATACTAGGTGACTTCAACTACCCTAATATAGACTGGGAACACTACTCAAGCCCGAACACTCTAACCCAAAGATTCCTGGAGTTCATAAACTCAAATGCCATGGAACAACTAGTCACCATCCCCACAAGAGGTGAAAACATACTTGATCTCATCATCACGAACATGGGATCAAAATGTTCAACACCGAAGTATACCCCTCACTGGTGAGATCAGATCATAAACTAATCTCGCTGGAGGTCCTCATCCCGCCCCACCTGAAACAAAAAGACCACAGTGAAAAACTTCTCAAAAGCCGATTTCACACTTCTAAAAACTAGTGTGGTCTCCTTTAAGGCCCCTGAGCCAGTGGTAAACATTACTCAAACCGCTGAATCACTTACAAATGCCTTCTACCAGCACCTACAGGACTGCATGGATCAGGCAATCCCAAACAAAACTAAGACTCTCTGTACCAAAGGCAAGCGTCCAGTCTGGTGGACCCCAGCCATAAACAAGCTCTACAACAAAAGGAGGAAGCTACTACAAGATAGAGCAAAATCCTTGAAAGGTAAGACACCTTTGATCATTATAAGTAAAAACTAAGAGCTCTCATAAAATCATCCAAGGCAAATTTTGAGAGAAAAATCGCCAAGGACTCTAAAGACAATCATAAGGCCTTCTTTAGCTATGTTAGAAACCTAGGAGGAAACTCCCAGATATGCTCAGAATTAGTTCAAAATGATGTGAAAATTACTGAACCTACACACATTGCTAACATACTGGCTGACAGGTTCAGTGCAAACTTCTCCCCTCCCCCAAAAGGAGAGATATCTATTCCAGAGGATTGTAGCCCCCAAACATCTCCAACGCCCAGGTGAGAACTGCCCTCACTAAGGCAAAAACACAGCATCCATGGGACCGGATGGTGTCCCCGGCTGTGTGCTTCATGAACTCAACGAGGAATTAAACCCACAGTTAGGACAGCTGTTTAATCTTAGCCTCACCTCAGGATAATGCACTCCAAGGAGTGGCACCTGGCGACTGTGGTCCCACTTCATAAGGCGGTGCCTCCACAGACCCTGGAAATTACCGCCCCATTAGCTTGACAAGCCTTATCTGCAAAGCCATGGAGAGGATCATAATGGAACTCATAAATAAAGACATAGGGAACTTGCAGACTTTGGATCCAACCCAGTTTGGCTTTGTCAAAGGCAGATCCTGCCTCTTAAACTTGGTTGACTTTTTCGAGACAGTCACCAAGGCCATTGATGAGGAAAGGCAGTCCATACAGCCTACCTCGACCTGGCAAAGGCCTTGACACAATACCCCACTCAGGTATCATCGAAAAACTCATCAGCTTGAATGTAAACCCATACATCACAAGATGGGTTGCAAACTGGCTAGCGACAGAACCCACAGGGTCAGAGTTGCTGGAGCCATGTCAGACTCAAAGCCTGTCACAAGTGGTGTCCCACAGGGCTCAGTCCTGGGTCCACTCTTGTTCGGCATCTACTTTTCTGAAGTACAAGCAAACACAGGAGGGTTATGGCTGACAAAGTTTGCAGATGACTGCAAACTAGGCGCCATAGTCGAAAACACATCTGACACAGATATCCTCCAGAAGGGCCTCACAGAAATGGATAACTGGTGCCAGAGCCATGGCCTGAAGTTAAACGCCAAAAATGCATAGTCATACCCTTCGGGAAAAACAAGGTTACCCCTAGCTACCATATAGGTGACAATCCACTGAGCACAGAAAAGTCATCAGGATCTGGGGACCCAAGTTGACAGTAGTCTTCGCTTGACACTCATGTTGCTAAAGTAGTTAGGAAAACCTTCTATATCGCCCACCTGATCATGAAGGGATTCACATCTAGATCAAGGGAGGTCATCGTCCCCTGTACTCATCACTCATTAGACCTATGATTGAGTACAATGCCCGTTCGAATGTATCTGACCAGTCACCTGATGCAGCTTGAAAGGCCCCAAAAGTTCCTCACCAAAAGGATAAAGGGTCTCAAAAATATGTCTTATGCTGCCCGACTGAAAGAACTCCAGCTTTATTCAGTCTCATACCGCTTGCTCAGAGGTGACCTGTGCCTGACATATAAGGCCATGTCAAACCCAGATTTGATGAATATGCTTCACCTCAAAAATCTAGATCCCTCAGAACCACAAGGGCGGAGACTTAAACCTTGACACGGTTATAAATAGAACGTGCTGGAGGGACAGATTCATCACCCAGAGACTCCCTATGCTGTGGAACAAAATCCCGGTACATGTGAGGCAGAGCACCTCGCTGGCCTTGTTCAAGAGGAATCTTGACCAATGGATGGGAGATCGCAGATATACCCCAGGGATTACTTCAGTGTCACTGCTTGACAGAGGCACAGAAAAATGATAGGCATAGTTTTTATTCAAACTAAAGGGGTGGCGAAAGCCACATAACTATGGGCTAGGCTTATAAATGCCCTTGGGCAGATAGCCTAGTATGAACCTATGAACCTATGAACCTATGAACCTATATCAAAGGCCAAATTATTGATGTTACTAAGAAATGACCAAGAGTCCTTACAGATTTCCGAAATGTTTTTTATATATTTGGAAAGGATGTTGTCGACCAATTGTGCACAAGGGTATGTCATAGATCCACGGCCATCAATAAGGGCTCGCATAGGTGGATTGTTGAGATCCTTGTGTATCTTAGGGATCCCAAAAATGATAGGAACCTTGGGAAAGGGAATGTCAATGTAATTGTAAGTGTCAAAATCAATCTTAGCTCCAGTGAAAAGGTCTCTGAAATAAACTCTGATTCTAGAGTAAGATACATTCATTTCATTTAATGAAGATAAAGTATATGCTGGACTTTGTAGTACTAACAGCATTTTCATGATATACTCAGAAATGTCAAAAATAACTAGGCCACCACCTTTATCTGGCTTAATCACCCTCACGGGGGAAAGACAAAGATTATTGAAAGCAATCAACTGCTCTCTAGATGTGTTTGGTTTCCCACACTTGTTACTAAGATATGACATTTGACTAAGATGTCTAATATCCAATTCACACATGTTTTCAAATATAAGTAACGCAGGATGTAAAGAAGGGTTGAATGTACTAGTAGGTCTTAAAGTATCTGAAGCTGTAAACACTGAATTATTGAACAGTAAATGCAGATTAAGTTTCCTCACATAACATTTTAAATCAATAATAGTTTTTGCTAGATTAAAATGTTTACTAGGTACAAATGTATTACCAAAAGCTAACAATTCAATCAGTGGAGGGTCTAATTCAATACTAGAGAAATTGTAAATTTTAAAGTCACCTTGTAAGTTAGTCAACATTCTCAATTTGCTCCCTCCATAAGTGTCAGCATTATTACCATCAAGTTCAAATGTTACCGGTAATTTTTCTTGTTCTTGTTCCTCTGGAACCAGTTGTTGCGTGCTCCTAAACAATTCCCCTTATTTGGGGTATTGTTTGAGTTAATATTATCTGCAATTCTTTGTTGGTAGTTCCTAGAGTTATTGTTGTTATTGGCCCGAATTCTATTACTCCGTCTTGGTACCTCAATAAATTGGTCTTCCGCAATTTCTTCTATAACATCAATGTCAGTCATATCGGAAGTAGCAAGATGTGCTGATATGTTAGAGGTACTTGCTGGGATTTTGCCACTACTGGAAAGCTGCAATTTGGGATAAACATTATTATGCATATAAGCTGTTCTATCTCTTGAAAGTTTCTTGACCTTATTTGATTTCAGTTTATTAATTCACCAAGTTACTCCATGATTATTTCTGAAAAGCCACCCCTATTGACAGCAGTCTTCAACCTAGCATTATGGACAGTTGGACTACCCTTGTTTCTCCTGCCAACCTTGTTGACTTGGGCCTCTTGAGGCAGTGTAGCAAATGCCTCATCTACACAGACAACCCTCTACTAATAACACAGTTTAGTACAGACTGCTACAGATATATTTACACCAAGAATCTAGAATCTATGCTCTCTCTCACTCAAAACAGTAACACGGAGAAGGTTGTCAACTCACCCACCACTACATTTTCACATAGTACCACTACTCATGCACATACCACTACTCATACACATAGTACATAGCATACAGAGTTGCTATACTCCATATCATATGGACTTCTTTGGGGAGACTTATGCCTAGCCTATAGAGCAACCAAATACCCAAACCTAATGAACTTACTGCATATCTGTAAATCAAATGGGTCTAGGGATACTCATTCCAGGGACTAAAATATGGCCTGTGACTTAAATAGGATATGCTGGAGGGAGAGATTTATCTCTCAGCGACTGCTACATTTTTGGAACAGGCTACCAATTCATGTAAAACAGAGCACCTCTATGACACTGTTCAAGAGAAACCTGGATGAGTGGATGGAGCACCATAAATTCTTGCTGGGGATAGTGCCCACAACCCTCCTGGGCATGGGCAGTCATCAGCAAATGCAATCTTGAGCATTGACTAGTACCTCTACGGTATTATATTGGGTTGAAACAGCTAGTCTTAAAATGACCTCTGGGTTGATAGCCTAGTAATCTCCTATGATCCTATGATCTGATTATGTCTCTGACATCAAAACTGACTTACACATCCCTTCTCTAACCAGTTTTGTGGAGGACTGTAAATTGTGGATAATCATTGAATCCAAGAGAGGTATTGGTATAATATATACATTATAAACACACACAAAGGATTGATGCCACAGCCATAGGGACATGCTAGATGAAGGAAACTCATGGGGGGATTAGTTCCATTATGAACGCAAATACACAAGATAATTACAAATATAGACAACACACCCCTATAAGTAGACCAAGTGGTATGCACACCTATCAACTAGCCAGGATTGCTTGTTCTTTCTACTACAGGTGTAACAGCGTCCCTTTGATCACATCCGGTAGATGTTAAATTTTGAGGAAGGTGTGCTTGATTCCCCAAAGAGATTGCTGCCATATCATAATAGTTGTACAAGTGTATTCTTGCAGAACAATCTATTATCACTCACAATCACATATGTTATGCCATAAACATGGGATTACCTGTGGTATTATTCTGCTGTTGTCCATGATTGTGTGTGCTTCCGTCTACTGTTGTCCATAGACCTGTTACTATGTGTCCCACTTGGTTGAAACCGATGCTGGCATTACATTCATGTTCAGGCAACTCATTTTGCACAGCTTCACAATATGCACATAATCCCTATTGTATATACCATTCCTGATATTTGTTCTGTCCATTGTTCATGCCAGGATGCTTATTTCACAAAGTATCCACTCCACTGATATGTCACCTTGTGTGACAGTCACATAATATAAAATAAACTGCACAGTCCGTACTGTATCATGTCAATATGTGATTAGTGTTCATACTACAACTATCTTCACTGATTTGCCCTCAGCTGCTGTACATTTCCATGGTTCACCTGTCTTCTTCCCCTCTGTTCATTCCTACAGTTCATCTGTGTGTCCCTTTTCAATATACGCACTTTCTCTGACTATTTATTTATGCTGCAGTATATGTACCCTTACTGATCCTTTACACAACTTTTATTTAGTATGCCTGAGACAGGTCTCCATAATACTCTGCACTGTATTCACTTCTGAAGTAATGTGTTGGAACTATTTATTATTGCTTTATTATTACCCTGGTAATCATTGTGGCATTCTGCACAATCTGACAGACCTAGTTTGCTCGTAGGTAAATAAGTTTACATATCTGGTGGTGTTTGTGTTGTTTTATATGGTTTCCTGATCGGCAACATAGTTGCTGGCCATGCAACCACACTTGCATATGTTTAAACACAGTGCATGACATGCATATGCAATTAATGCTGCTGCTCTTCATGCAAAGAAGTAACCTCTGTGTAGGCTTACAACAAAGCCTACTTGGATTTTATTGAATCCCCAGGTTAATCTATAATAATGTGTGTACAGCCTCTTCCTTCAATAATATCATCTACATTAACTATCTCGACAAATACAACTGGGATATTCAGAAATACTTACCTCTAGATGACACAGTAACTCACTTTAACAGCACATTCTTTAACATACTAAATAAACTAGCTCTCATCAGATCAAAATCAATCAAATCCAGCCCTGTCCCCTGGCTCACAAGAGAAACCAGGCAACTGATGCTAAACACAGACACAGCTTGGAAAGTTTGGGCTACTGACAAGTCACCACAAAACTGACAATATTTTAGACATCTTGGGAGCCTTTCTAAACAAAAAATAAGATCAGACAAAACTAAATACTTTTCCAGGCTCCAAGACAACTACCAACAGAACCGTAAGCTTTTCTGGAATGCGGTCAAAAGACTTACACCTAGTCTAAGCTACCACTCCTTCATGAACTACTGCCAACAACTCAGTCTCTATGCCTACCCAATTCAAGTACATGATTTATGCACTCTGTCCTCTCCCTATTTAACAACAAACCAGAGTTTGTACCATTAATTGCTTATAGTTTTTCAGATCTCTGCTGAAAGTGTTTTCCCCACATTCCCCTATTTTCTGCTGTGTCTTCAGTTGGTATAACTGTTTTTTACAGCTTGTGTGTTATCTAACTCAAGGATCACTTGCATAAAATTAGACCTGTTAGTAACAACCTGCATTTCATTCCTGTAACCTGTGTTCTGAGAGACTGCTTTTCAATCTATCTGGAAATATACAGAGCTAAGTATATATTTTTTGGTTTTAGAGTTTGTACTGTTAATTGTTGCTTATAGTTTTTCAGATCTCTGCTTAAAGTGTTTTGTTCCACCCACCCTCCCTATTTCTGGTTTGTAGTTTAAATTTGGTGGCTTTTGCAGTTGCCCGCCCCACTGTAGATTTGATCAGGGACACTCCCCCAGTCCCATCTCTTTACCACATTCTACCTAATAAATTCCTTCTGCACTTGCTTTTAGTCCTTTTTAATTTAATTGCATTTTTACATACTCAAGTGTGCTAGCTTGCACTGCATGTGAATTGTTTTTACTGCTGTTTTAGCTACTTTTCTGTAAAAAAAAAATACTGTAAGCCTGTTTCCTACATTTCCTGTAACTAGTGTAGTCCAGATACAGATTTGCTGTATCCAGGAATGCATGTAAGCTTCTGAGCCCCCCAAGCCTTTCTGTGTTGGATGGAAGCCTTCTAGCTTATCAGTGGGAGTGGAAAGTACTAGGTAACCTGTCTACCACATAAGGAATGGTTCTGGCCCAGAAATTGTAGTTATTGGCCGTTTGGGCAATCTTTTCCATCTCTCTCAACTTTCTGATTTGAAAGTCTGCATTTGCACTTGTTTCTGTCCTGTAACTCGTCTAGTGCAGATACAGATTCTTAGTTTTGGCACTTAAATTTGCTTATTCATGCTCAGCACTTGTTCAGAACTTGTAAGCACTAAATAAGCTACTAATTACTACAGCACTCAACCTTCCTCATTACCTAGAGGAAAACAGTTTTTGTACTTACTTTTCTCACTTGCTTAGAGAAAAACAGCTCTTGTACTCACTTTCATCACTTACCTAGAGGAAAATATTTTTTTATTCAGGCATGTCCAAGGGTCAGCTCCAAGTGTTCTCTCCTGTCTATCTGATGAATCTGGGCATCTTGAGGCAATGTAGAAATTGCCTTATGTACACAGACAACCCTCTCCTCCTACCACCCAATACTACAACCTGTGAGAGATGCACTTATCTAGCCAAACTGGAGGTAAAGCTCTCTCCAACCACAACTGAACTTGACAATCAAGAGGAGAAGGTAAACATTTGCACCACACCACAATCATCACATAGTCTCACTAAATCTACACCACCAAAATCCACACATAGTAACACAAACACATTCGCGGAGGCTCTCAATAATAATCTGTCTAAGCAACAGAGACCTCAAAAAGCAGAAACGCAAGCAACCTCCATCCCACAACACAACCCAAATGGCACATAGTCCACAGACTCAGTGTGCCACTCAACCACAGCCAATAAGGCAAAACAACATACCCAACGCACTAGTTATACGTGACTCTATAGTCAGGCACACTGATGTCCCACTCACCAGGCTAAACAAGGAGAAGGTAACTGACAGCTGCCTGTTGGGTGCCAGGATCCACCAAATAACCCATGCACTCAGGTCACTCCACAACAAGTAAGAATATGACTCTGTCATTGTCCATGTTGGTGTGAATGACCTGAGATGTACCTCCCTGGACTACATGAATAAAGACATGGAAGAGCTCTCCGATCTTGTAGCCCAGGCAGGTACGACCCAAGCCCTGAGTAGCATTCAGCCATCACCCAGAATGATACCGCAGTACAAGGACAAAATGATTGACTTCAACAATTGGCTAAGCTTCTGGTGTCATTCTAAGGGGATCCAATATCTGTCTGCTAGGGATGACATGGTCGACAGACCACGATGCTTTATCAGAGATGGCCTGCTCCAGTCGCCCCTGGGATTCCGGATACTGGAAAATGCTCTTGCCACCCCTATAGTGCCTTTTTTAGGCAAGGTTCAAATGACAAATTCACCACCATAACAGGAACAGGCAAGCAAAAACTGAGTATAATGCTACTCAAAGCTAGAAGTCTAAATCTCAAAATGCACTCACTCGAGGCACTCCTTAAAATGGAGACCATCAATATCTGTGCAGTGACTGAGACCTGTTTCAAGGCTCTGGAGATCACCCCTGCACTACAAGGTTATAACTCATACCACACATTTCAGCCATGTAACCTGGACCGAAACACCAAAGGCGGAGGTGTGTCCATATTCATTAAGGATATCCACACCTCCAGGCTAGTTGCTCAGCATAATGCATCCGAGGTTATCCAAGTGCAACTAACTGTGGGCAAAACTACAATCCAAATTGTAGCTTGCTACAGATCCCCCACCATGCCCCAGGATTCCCACTCCTCTTTTCTTGATATAGTGGAAAATATTAGGGTTCAACCAAACACCCTAATAATGGCTAACTTCAACTACCCCACCATTAACTGGGAAAACTATTCACGTGTCAACTCCTTAGCTCAACGCTTTCTGGAATTCCTAAACTCCAATGCCCTGGATCAACTTATCTACACCCCCACCAGGGGCAACAATATCCTAGACCTAGTCATTACCACCATGAGTGACCAGTGTTCCACACCTGAAGTCAACTCCTCATTTGTCAGATCCAACCAGAAGCTAATCACCCTTGATATCCACATCCTGCCCCCACCCACCATTAAGGAAACCATGGTAAAAAATTTCTACAAAGCGAACTTCATGCTTCTTAAGACAGAAGTGGTGAACGTCATGACACCCATGCAGATGGACAATACAGTTACAGCTGCTGAATCCTACACAAATGCACTTTATAAGCACTTACACGAGTGCATGGATCGTGTTATCCCAAACAGAACCAAGACGCTATCCTCTAAAAAAGGAAGCCAGTCTGGTGGTCCCCTGCCATAAACAAACTGTACAGTAGATGGAAGAAACTGTTGCAAAAGGGAGCAAAATCCCATGACTGGAGGAGCTCCCTGGTCAGCCTCAGTAAGAAGCTGAGATCCCTTATAAGATCCTACAAAGCTAGCTATGAAAACAAAATCACTACTAATTCTAAGGACAACCACAAAGCATTCTATAGCTATGTCAAGAATCTCGATGGCAACACCCAGATCTGCTCTGAGATACAGCACAATGGCATGAAAATTACAGAACCAACTGATATTGCCAACATCCTGGCAGATAGGTTCAGTGTTAACTTTACCCCCCTCACCCCCTAAAGGGCCCATATCTATACAGGAAGAATGCAGAGTCCCTGTAATCACAACTACGCAGGTAAAAGCTGCACTCTCTAAAGCCAAAAACACAGCATCCATGGGACCGGACAACATCCCAGGCTGTGTTTTACATGAACTTCAGAACGAACTGGCTCCCCACCTAAGCACCATGTTCAATAATAGCCTCACATCAGGCTTTGTGCCCACTGAATGGTGCACAGCAACAGTTATCCCACTCCACAAAGGGGGAGCCACCACTGATCCTGGGAACTATTGCCCTATTAGCCTGATGAGCCTGGTCTGCAAGGCCATGGAACATATCATCATGGAACTCATAAACAAAGACATTGGTAACCTCCAAACTCTGGATCCCACCCAGTTCGGGTTTGTGAAAGGCAGATCATGCCTCCTGAACCTGATTGACTTCTTTGAGGCAGTCACCAAAGCCGTAGCTGAGGGCAAGGTGGTTCACACAGCCTATCTTGACCTCGCCAAGGCTTTCGACACCATCCCCCATTCTGGAATTATAGCTAAACTCACTAAACTATGTATAAATCCCTACGTCACAAGATGGGTTGCCAACTGGTTCACTGACAGAACCCACACTGTAAAAGTTGCAGACTCCAAATCGGACCTCAAACCAGTGACAAGTGGAGTACCACAGGGTTCAGTCCTGGGACCTCTCCTGTTTGTTATCTACTTTTCTGAAGTACAGGCTAACACAAAAGGCCTTTGACTAATGAAGTTCGCAGATGACTGCAAACAAGGAGCCATAGTCAAGTTCCCAAATGATGTGGACATCCTACAGAAGGGCCTTACTGAGACAGATGCCTGGTGTCAGAGCCATGGCCTCAAGCTCAATGCCAAAAAGTGCAGTGTCATCTCCTTTGGTAAAAACTCTGTACCCATGAACTACCACATAGGCAGCAATCTACTTAACACTGAATGTGTGACAAGAGACCTTGGGACCCAGGTGGACAGTAGTCTCTCCTTTGATAGTCACATCACCACAGTAGTCAGGAAGTCCTTCTACATGGCACACCTCTCATAAAAGGGTTCTCATCCAGGAAAAAAGAGGTCATTGTTCCCCTCTACTCGACACTCATTAGACTCATTATAGAGTACAATGCCCCTTTCAGAATGTATCTCACAAGACATCTGCAGCAGCTGTAAATGCCACAGAAGTACCTCACAAAGAGGATTACTGGCCTCAAACAAATGCCCTACACTGACCGTCTCAGAAAACTCCAGCTTTACTCCGTAGCATATCACCTACTTTGAGGTCATCTCTGCCTAACATATAAAGCAATGTCAAACCCAGAGCTGTTGGGCATGCTACACCTAAAGAAATCCCAATCCCTCCAAGCTACACACTCTAGGGACCTAAACCTTGTTACCACAATAAACAGGACATGCAGGAGGGATAGATTCCTGTCCCAGAGACTTCCCATACACTGGAACAGGCTACCCATCTATGTCAAGCAAAGTTCTTCATTAGCACTCTTCAAGAAAAATCTTGATGAGTGGATGGGAAATAGGAAATACACCCTGGGGATCACTTCTGTGTCTCTGCTCGACAGTGGCACAGGAAAATAACTTTCTTGGGTGGCGTAAGCCAGGGAACCTTGTTGGCTAGGCTTACGTAGGCCCTTGGGCCGATAGCCTAGTACTTACCTATGAAACCTATGAACCTATGAACCAATTAGCAGCCTCACCGTCCGAAACAGTACTAATCACCACCAAATTCCTTTATCCCTCTAACCAGTATTTACTTCTTCTATCAAGAAACACCTCCTAAAACTAAAAAATTCCACACTATCTGCTGACAACCTGCCACCAGAATATCTCAGAATCACTGCAGATACTATAACATACTGTGTATTTATGCTCATAAACTGATCAATTACAGAAAGCTGTGTCCTTATCATCTGAAAAAAAAAATCTCACATCATACCTCTACATAAAGGAGGAACATCCACCAACCTCTCCAATTACAAACCTATTGCCAGTCTATCTCTGCTCTGCAAAATATTAGAAAAATCATTTCATTCCCAACTCCTTTCCCAGCTTTGCAATAACAATCTCCTGTCCAAGACTCCATATTGTTTCTGACCTCACCATAGCACAATTACTGCTCTGATCAGTTTTAACAAAATCATAAACTCTAAAAGAAATACTGGCAGCCTAGTATCCTTCCTCTTTTTATACATGTCAGAAGCATTTGATACAGTTTTGTACCAACACTTGCTCCATGAAATGTTCTCTCTAGGACTCTTCCATTCATCCCTTAGCTGGTTCCTCAGCTATCTTAGCAACAGACTCCAGGCTGTATAATGGAAATGAGATCGCTCACCTTTCTGTCTGTTGTCTCTGTTGGCATACCTTAGGGATCTATTCTAGGCCTTTACTAGGCAACATATTCACTAATGGTCTTCACAAAGCTACCAAAAAATCCTCCATAGTACAATACACCGATGATGTCACACTCATATGATCTGTACCAAGTCTACTGCTACTCCACAAAATGAGCCTGGACTCCTTTTCCTCAGTTAAGGCCTGACTAGATGACTACCAACTGATTTAAATGTAAAAAAATTAATATTGTTTTACCCAAATCTCTGTCACCACAGAAACACTCCTTCAATATGGCATCAAAAATAATACTTCATCTGAAACAATTTCCAGCACAAAGCTTCTTGGTGTTTTAATTAATGATAACTTATAATCAACACATCACTCAAGCCATCAAGAAAATTTACCCAAAATTGGCTTCCTCTACAGAAACCCTTTCTCACTGACTACTCTAAATATTGTTTAGCAACATCTTATCTTCTCCCTTCACTTCTCTGTGCAGCATGCATTCTGACTAACCTTCATTCCACCTTAAAAAATAAACTAGAGGTTTGCTGCAGAAAAATAGTTAAGTCTGCATCCAACTTACCTAACTGTTCACACCACTGCCTAGAACTGAAGTACCTACACTGGCTCGTACTACCTAATTACCTTATTTACTCCCAAGTGCTAAGTGTCTACAAAATAATACACAAACCCAATACCTGCCCATCACTATAAAACATCCTCAAACAATACTTCCCTTCTAGGAATTTCTGCTCACAGATCAAATATCTCCTGACCAGGACCACGTCTCATAACAATGCAAGTAACTCACTTTATTCAAGTTATGTTGCTAAGCAGTGGAACTCCATCATACCCACACTAAAACAAGAAAACATTACCATCCATTTCAAACACAACCTAAAACAATACTTAGTTTCTTCACGGGTACGCTCTTGCTCTCATCCTGACTAAACCCACCTTTCTTTTGGTTTCTCTTCCATTGCCAGTATCTCTATCAATCACCCTGACTCTTTCTCCTTTCTTATCCATGTCTTTTCTCTTTCAGCCCCACTACTGATCCTCCAACTAACCTATAGCTGTGGTCTTCTCCTACTAATACCACCTCCTCGCCCATCTCATCATCTAAGATATCTATTGTTATATTAACCTCTCCACTATAAGAACTTTTTTCTACTGATGTTTTTCTTGATTATTTCTGCTTATACCTTTCTTCCTCCTCCTCCTCTACTTTTCTCTTCCTGTTTTAGTGACCTCCTACCTTATTAATGTAAATATACATATACTAAACCTATGTGCATTTCCATTGTGCTTGTATGTCCAGTTGTTACATGTTAGCATGTCGTATTTAAAAATTGACAAAACCAACTAGAATAAAACAAAAAAGCAAGCTACGTGGTCGTCCTCTATGCTTCCACTCCAAAAATAAGGTGGAAATAGTGCCAAGCAGCAAACTGGAACAGATTCAAGTACAAAAGTAATCCAAAA
This sequence comes from Protopterus annectens, assembly GCF_019279795.1. Lineage (NCBI taxonomy): Eukaryota > Metazoa > Chordata > Ceratodontiformes > Protopteridae > Protopterus > Protopterus annectens. The sequence continues at coordinate 480,189,600 of NC_056725.1, read as the reverse complement.
GAGTTTATTTCTTAAAGCTTTTAGCTGCTACTAAAGGCAGACTTCTTCAGAGTAAACTCATCAAGTTACAATTCTAATTTATACTAAAAACATAATTAGTTAATTGTTGATAAAAATCGTTACAAAATTTAAAGCGACAATAGCTCAGGTACCTTAAATGTTAAAAATCATGATATACTTATTTAAATAACAGTAAATCATCTTGCTCAAAGTGCTATTTACTAAACAACTCATATCATAAACATATATATAAAATAACCATATGTATTATTGAAATAAAAATATAGGAAAATATGTGTGTTACTAAAAATATATATCTAAAAAATGAAAATATATATATACACATATATACGTCTTTCTAAAGTCAAGAAAACTGAGGCTCATATACCAGTATTATTAAAGAGGTACATAATTATGCTTTCTGTTACATAGGATTTACATTCCATATTATTATAATAAATTATTAAACAATGTCTTTGTCTTATATTCAAAACAGGCCTTGATAGATTCATTAAGAATATTATGAAATTATAACATTCTATCTATTCAAACTAAGTAGGCTGAGTATACACCCTATAGAACATGTTTCATTAAGCCCTGGAGGGTGGTATGTTTCCAACCTAATTTGCCATCGCAATTCCATTGCTAGCAATTTTAGTGAGGCTGGGCCACCTCTACTGTCTTGTTGCACCTGGTCGATAGCTATAAATTTAAATTGGTGATTTGGATTCTCCGATACATGTTTTGCTAATGCATTTGTTGACTTTTGCTTCCTGATAGCATATTGGTGTTCGTAAATTCTGTCTTTGAATTTACGTTCTGTTTTCCCTATGTACAGTGATGTACAATTTTGGCATATAGCTAGGTATACTATCTGTTTGGAATTACATGTGAGTCTATATTTAAGTTGGAATTCTCCTTTGTTCGTTTTGAATCTGTTTGATTCAATAATGAACTTACAATAATTACAATTGTGGCATCTGAACATTCCTGGGGTCCTCACCGACGTAGATTTCATTTCGAACCAAGATTTAAGGTTCCTACCTCTCATAGATGAGATCACCACTAAGAGGAACAATAATTTTTATGTACCACTCCTTCAAATGAGAGCGACAGAGAGTGTGGTAACAGTGGTAACTTCAGTAAGTCCTGTGAGAGTAGATAGATCAGAAATCTCTAGATTCATCACCACATTTTCAGTTGACAGCACCATTCTGTGGGAGATTATTCAGAACAACTGGCAACTTTTTGGGGTAGACTCGAGTATATCGAACAAATTAGGTCCCAACCCTTCAGTGACATACAGAAGAGGTAGGAACCTTAAATCTTGGTTCGAAATGAAATCTACGTCGGTGAGGACCCCAGGAATGTTCAGATGCCACAATTGTAATTATTGTAAGTTCATTATTGAATCAAACAGATTCAAAACGAACAAAGGAGAATTCCAACTTAAATATAGACTCACATGTAATTCCAAACAGATAGTATACCTAGCTATATGCCAAAATTGTACATCACTGTACATAGGGAAAACAGAACGTAAATTCAAAGACAGAATTTACGAACACCAGTATGCTATCAGGAAGCAAAAGTCAACAAATGCATTAGCAAAACATGTATCGGAGAATCCAAATCACCAATTTAAATTTATAGCTATCGACCAGGTGCAACAAGACAGTAGAGGTGGCCCAGCCTCACTAAAATTGCTAGCAATGGAATTGCGATGGCAAATTAGGTTGGAAACATACCACCCTCCAGGGCTTAATGAAACATGTTCTATAGGGTGTATACTCAGCCTACTTAGTTTGAATAGATAGAATGTTATAATTTCATAATATTCTTAATGAATCTATCAAGGCCTGTTTTGAATATAAGACAAAGACATTGTTTAATAATTTATTATAATAATATGGAATGTAAATCCTATGTAACAGAAAGCATAATTATGTACCTCTTTAATAATACTGGTATATGAGCCTCAGTTTTCTTGACTTTAGAAAGACGTATATATGTGTATATATATATTTTCATTTTTTAGATATATATTTTTAGTAACACACATATTTTCCTATATTTTTATTTCAATAATACATATGGTTATTTTATATATATGTTTATGATATGAGTTGTTTAGTAAATAGCACTTTGAGCAAGATGATTTACTGTTATTTAAATAAGTATATCATGATTTTTAACATTTAAGGTACCTGAGCTATTGTCGCTTTAAATTTTGTAACGATTTTTATCAACAATTAACTAATTATGTTTTTAGTATAAATTAGAATTGTAACTTGATGAGTTTACTCTGAAGAAGTCTGCCTTTAGTAGCAGACGAAAAGCGCTTAAGAAATAAACTCTTTTGGATTACTTTTGTACTTGAATCTGTTCCAGTTTGCTGCTTGGCACTATTTCCACCTTATTTTTGGAGTGGAAGCATAGAGGACGACCACGTAGCTTGCTTTTTTGTTTTATTCTACATGTTAGCATGTCTTTGACTAATGTAAAATAATATAACTTCTATAGTATATGATGTCGTTATTATTTGCCTCAATACTAAATGCAAAGTAATGCTGAAAAATGTTTACATTTTATTGTTGTTCATTGTCAATATCTGCTTTATGTTTTGCTGTTCTACTTCTGTTGAAAATGGGAGTTGTGCCCAGTCAAACTTTTCCAGTAAACTAAAGTCAATAAATAAGTAACCATTCACTTGCGACTTTCAGTGAGCACTGCCACATCTCATTCAGCATTCAGCATCTTAATATTAAAAAACCCTCCTAAACTAATCACATTCAACAAATCACTTAACATTACCAGACTCAAATCCCACCTCTCTGTCTTAGATTACTCTCCCATTATTGCCCTCGAGGATACTAACACATAAACTCTTACCCAGCTTACTTTTACCATCTGAAACAACTACCCCCCTTAATTACCTAAGTTTTCAGACTCAAAAAAGATGAATCGTTCACTAAAGAACTAAATCTCCTTATGGAACTGGTTAAAGACATCTAGTAAAAATGAAAAATGAATAAGCTAGGGACTACTTCATTGCAGCTCAGTTCTGAACTTCACAAAATGTAGGAGGACGTCATCAACCTTGCAAGCCCCACAACCCCCAAAGATATTTGCACACTAGACACCATTCATTGTCTGCAGGCTGTCCTCACTCAATCTGACTTTATCAGAGAATTCACTAACCAACCAGCTCCATAATCATTCCCTTTATTCCACTCCCTTGGTGCCTCCAGTTACCCACCATCCTTTAACTTATCCAAGATGAAATCAAAACAGATTATATCACTATTAAAACCAATCCCTCCAGACCCTTCCAGAGACTCTGAAGATCTCCACTCATGGCTTCTCTATCACTGTAGAGATTATTTCATCACTCCCAAACTTCACATATATAATCTCCTCCTCAATTTTAATGCCAAGCCTACAATCTGGGAACCAGCAGTAGTAAGACAACTTCTAAACAGACAAAACCTGCCACAGCTGCTAACTTTCAGCTAGTCTCTAGACTGCCATCCCCAGGTAAAATATCTGAGAAAGTCATGTGTAATCAACTGACCTCCTACCAACCAAAGCAACAATACAACCTACTTTCCCAAAACAACACAGATTCTCTTCAAGCAGGTACATCATGCCTGCACTCTGGACCCTTGCCAGTGATATCCTAACCACTAGGGACAAAGGTAACTTAACCAGTGCTCTTTTCACTGATCCCATTTGGGTCTTTGATATGGCAGATCATGCCATTTGGTTATCTCACCTGACAGAAAGAAGCAAAAATCTCACAAGCTACTGAGTAGTTCAGAATTCTTCAGAACCTGATATTTCATTCTTCACTCTTTTCAGAAACTCTATTTATTTAGGTGTCCCACAAGATTCAGTTTACCCTCACATTCTTTCCTCTGTCTTTAGGGTTGGGAGGGTGGCCTAATAGTTAAGGTGTTTGCCTTGTAAGCACAACATGCAGGGTTTGAGTCTCACAAGGGATAATTGGCTAGGTTTAAAATGGCTCACAAGGGCAGTTAGCTTAGTACTAATCTGTGAACGTATAACCAAACTTCACTTGGACTAATCCCGCCTCTAACTATTGCTATACACAGATGTTAAGTTCCTTATAGAGCCATCTGCAGGCACCAATACATTTAGGACCATCTTTTATTTGATCCCCTAACTCTTGGCAATAAGCTACTTTAGGTTTTGAGACTAATTTTGACGAGGTCAGCATCAAAAACATCCTCCTATATTATGTGCAGTTTAGTAACTAATTGAGGTGTTCCTTAATTGTACTGCATATCCATCACATCACTGTCTTGAGGCTTCTGGTTATTCTCCTTAACCATAGTATCTGTTGTTTTCAGAATAGGGGTACATTTTAAAGTCCTTCCTTTGTTAATCTCACACTGCACACAATATGGGAGGGTGTTTTCGATGCTGACCTCAAGTCAGAATTAAGCTCAAAACCTAAAGTAGCTTATAGCAAAGGAAAGAACATCAGGGAGTTATTAGAAACTCAGGATAGGAGACTTGTTATGAATTACAGGTCCCAAATGAGCAAATGTGGATCCTGTAATTGTAAATTTATTAACAATGGGCCCTATGTTTCTGTTGCTAGATACTATACAATTATACAATGCCCAGGTCAGTGTAATTGTAACACTGATATGGGGGGTTATGTAGCAACATGTACAACCTGCCCAGGAGTTTATGTGGGTAAAACCACAAGGAGATTGAGAGACAGGATTGCTGAGTACACTAGGGATATTTAGAAGAGGAAGGCAACAAGCACTTTATATGTTCACAGTACTACTCGAATCAACTTTAAAAAGTTTATATGTTTTATAATAGACCATGTTTTCATTAATGAAAAGGGAGATGACCCCAAATTTGATGTTGAAATTAAGGAAACAAAGTGGCAGCTAAGACCTAATGCAAGAACACAACCGGGCATTAATGAGAACATTTCTATTTCATGCGTATTAATACAAAAGATGAAAGAATGTTAACAATGCCGGTTTTGAATGACATCTTTGATATCTGTGATATTTTTTACATTTATTTAAAACAGTGTTTGTGTTTCATTATGGGATAATGACAAATTTCCTGCCTTTTTAGTTAAAGTGTTTTATAGGTGGACATTATGACACCATGACATAAATTATTTTTGTATTTATTGTATATTGGCAATTATGGAGTTTGAAAAGTAGATAGTCTGATGCCATTTTAGATGTTTTACTTTAATAATGTTTTTGCATATACATTTTTTGTGTATTTAGATGTTTAATAGTTTTTAGGATAGGAAGTTACATGTAGGATTGGCCACATATAAAGGGATTCAATTTGGAACATATCACAACTCTGATGATGCCTAAGTAAGATGGAAGAGCTTAGTTGTGACTGTTTTAAGTGTCATTGATGAATTCTTAATAAATTGAGTTTGCACCATCTTAGTGTGTTCATGGTTTGCTTGTAGCATTATCTACGTACCATTTGTTTGCTTCTTTGCCTTGAAAACTAAAAACTATGACCTTTGGGAATGCTAAAAAAAGAAAAACTCAAAAATCCCCAACATCCTCCAGATTAGGATATGGTTGGATCCAACCCAAACTTTTAAGCTCACATTATGAAAACTGGGTCAAAAATGAACCAATTGTTGTTTGGAGCTCAGAAGGTATCCCAGTTCCTTTCACTGGGCCCCAGATCAGTCACAGGCAAGGGCGTCTTTTTTGCTCAGTTGCAGTGCAGTTTTCCACTATTTACTACAACCTCCAACAAAAATATCACAACCCTCCAGACCATATCCAACAAAATATTCCATTTCAAAGCCAAATTCCTTAATAACAGCACCACAGTCTATCCCTTAAGTATATTAAATGATTGACCAAGAAGCAAAGAACTGACCTATGGTTAGCCATGAAACAAAGGGCTGACCTCTTTCTTGACTTATTATTATTTAAACTTCTTTAATTGGATGCTGCATCTCCACTCTCCACCAAACATATTGCAAACATCCCATTTACAGCTTGAGAAGCCATTCCAACAGAGGCCTAGATCTCCAAACACCAAAGCAGATCTCATTGCACACATCTCAATTTCTTTATACTAGCTCACAAACTATTTCAATCTCTGCCTTCAGACTTGAAGGTGCTTTTCACCTTTTCCAAGTTCAGACCACTATTCAAGATTATTCACAAGTTCAGATTTATAAAGCTGGTTCTTTATCCTCTTCTGCTTGTCATAAAAACAGTAACAACCTTCTTAATATGTTTTCGGAATTGCCCATTTGTTACACAACTTTGGTCAACTCTAGAAACAATGATTTTATCACTAAAGTTATCTACTTATAAATTGGCATGGCAATTTGCCATCAAGCATGTTCCCTCAATAGACCTCAAGCTGTCAAAATTAAGAATACTTGTAATCATTTTCATGCTAATTAAATACAATATCACAAAAAAATGGCCTAATCTCAACACAGTTTTGTGGAAAGAATCCCAGGAAACTGCCTTAAATATATAAAGGTCTGTTAAGGTATTGCCAATGGTTAAAAAGTCACACTTTCTATTGAAAGACAATTGGAGGCAAATTTTAGACCTAATTTATTAATTTGACTTTAGGCCTGTTTATTCTGATTATTACCTCTTATCATACTATTACTTTTTATAATTTATTCTGAAACATCCGTTTATCCCTGAATGATTGACAGAGACATTAACTCTATCACTCTTTCAATATTTCTTTTATTATTATACATATTGTTTATGCAATTTCTATTGCACTATAGACTGATTTTACATAGTTTATGGCTGTTTATGTGTTCTGCATTAGTTATGTGAATCTCTGATGTTATTACAATTTAATAATTTCCTTGTTTCAGTCATTTCATTTGTTTATGTTTATATATTCCTTGAATAGAATTATCAACAAAATATTTTCAATAAATAAAATAATTCATATTTTATTTCCGTAAACAAAGCAGATGCAAATGCAACACAGCAAGACATACTACCTAAGTCCACTTATACCACTGCATTCCTCCTAATTCAGCAACAGCTTTCTTATACAAATTCCCTTGCTATGGGCACCTCATATCTGTATTATCATATTGTAGTTTGATCATTTTGGGCTTCCATGAATTTGGTACAATAATCTATTAATTGTATCTGTTTAAAACCTCTCTGTTATTACCTTCTTGTAGTTCACAGTGAGCTGAACCTATTGATCAAATGGGTACTCTGTCCTGGTAAGCATGCATACAAAAAATAAATCATCATCCTTTTTTTAAGTCACAACCCATGTTAAGCATGCAGTTTGATTTTGTCATTTTGGGTTATGAACAGCAGTGAGCATTGTTTTCTTATAGCTCCCAGTTCTCCAGGTCAGTTCTCAGGTGAGGTACCCTATGTGTGAGGTCTGCGCATTCTCCTAGTGTCTGCTTGGATTTTAAGCATGCACTCCTGTTTCCTTCTATATCCAAAAATGTGCTTGCTTGTGACATGGCAGTCATCCATTTTACTAATAAGTGCATGTGCCTTGTGTGAATGACTGTATGCACGTGTTCTGAACTCTATCCAGGACTGTTTTCTGTGCATGCTTGTTGGGGTAGGCTTCCATTCCCCAATGACTCTGAAGTGAAATAAATGGGAATCAGAGAATGAATGGATACATTTTTGTACTGATGCAATTTTCAAGCATCGGCAGCTGTTAGTGAGATCAGCATGACACATGCATCCTTATTTTTTCGAGTCCTTGATCAAATACATTTTGTTTCAGATATGAGTCTAGTATGGATTGTAATGCAGGTACATCTGGATGCACTTGTAGTCCATTACCAACTCTGTGTGCGTCTGCCACTGTGTCATCATGTTTACTTCATGAGTCATGTTGATGTCACATACAAAAACAATGTTTTGAGCACTGTTCTGTAGTAGCTCAGTGAGTTTTGGATTAATTAGCCATTGTGAATGATGACTTATGACAAATGAGAATAAAGGAGAAAAAAAATGAGTATCCTTTGAAAGGACTTTCTAAGCTGAATAAATTCATTGTGCATTAAATAGCTGTAGTAGCAGTTTCTAAATCTATATTTTCATTTAGCAGTTCATCTTTTCCTAACCTGAGAACTTGTAATACTTTATCCTTTAGTCTGTCCCTGTTACTGTGTGCCATAGTAGAATAGATAGCAAAATGGGTCATATATGAAGGTTTCTGGGTGCTCAGTACACATGTCTGGTACAACAAGGTTCCATGTTTTAATCATAACCATTTCAGATGGGCCCTGTACTCAATGTCATTCTTTTATCCCTTGGAATGAAGCTATACTGAATAGGTCAAATCATTGTAGATTCATTTTGGGCGGCATAAGTATCTAAATGTTAACTAGACAAGTGATCTGCATTAAAAAGAAAGAAACACTTCTATTGCTCAGTACAGTTTCAACCAGTTCTTTGCCTATCACATTATGGAAGTGAAAATCTAACTCTGAGTTTTGAAGAAGATAGCTCAAGTGCCTCTAAGTTACAAAAGTTCAGAGTGGTGACAAACCACAACTAACACTGTTTTGTGAACTTATAGGTGTGCCTACTATGGCAGCAACACATAATTAAAGACAAGCTGTTATTTTATCAGCTAATAATTATCAGACCAAGTTCATGACCTCCAAAGTGGATTGGAATGCAGGTGGTTTCTCAGAAATGTCATTACCTGAAATATCTGACCATAAAAGACAGAGAATGGCAAAGTGCATTAGTGCTTTGTTACATCATAGCTCTCAGCTGTCCAGACTTTTGCAGAATGTTGTGATTTCTGACTCATATTTTTGGTCCATTCCTCATAAAATTGTAGTTTTCTGGAAAATCACTGGCAAATCATTGAGGACTGAAGTCAGAAAATAATGGCAGTCATTTAATTTTCAGACTTTATACCCTTAGAAATGTCATGCTAATGCAAAACCCATTCTATTAACTTTCTAAGTTTGCAAGGAGTATTTAAAAAGTGTTCCTATGTTGGTCCTTTGCACCTCCATTATTTGTGGCGTGTCCAGATTTCTGCTCTAAGAAGTTGAGAGGTATGTACGTATAAGATAATTTTCAGCAAATCTAGTTAAAGCTGAACTCTTAGCTGAAATGATTCAGTCAGGCCAAAAACGTTCCAGAGTGTTATGTTATATGATAGCATGCTGGCATCATCAGATGAAAGACAGCATAAGGGTTGCTGTTAGAAAACCTATTAATTGTCAGTAAAGAAAGGTTGCATCCTATGGGGGAGCAAGATTTTGTATTCCCACTAATCTAACAAAAGCAGTAGAAGAAGAGCTGCACACCAGGCATGTGAAAAATGAAAACTGTAGATTGTACATTTGTCTGGTAATTAAAACTTTCCTTGGGAATTTCCTAGAGAATGGTGGAAAGACATTGTATATTGAGTTTGGATTCATGTTGCTGTACTGAATGCATTTCACTGAATTCCATTCAATAGACAAAAAATAGCTGAAAACCACTTTTGCCAATCTCAACATATTTTTTTTTTTGCAGAGGGTATTTCCCTTTGCTTCCCCAATGTGTGGGAGGTGGGACCCCCCATAGCTCACAGCCTATACACATATATATATATATATATATATATATATATATATATATATATAAAAGCGAGTTTTGGATCTTCATCTACCAACTGGCATTCATTTGGTAGCTTGACTGTAACCCTTGCTTTTGCCAGTTCTTTCTTGAACAGTATGCTCCTATTTGTGAAAGTATGCATACCCAAAAAAGTTACAGATATTTTGAATGTCTAAAATTATGGTACAGGGTAAGATCAATGAAACAAGAAAGTCATTTGCATCATAAATGTCACCTGAGCGTATTGTTATGGAAAATGGCACACAGCTGATATCAAAAGAATTTTGTTTCATAAAGTAGAATAGAATAGAATTATTCATTTAAACACCACATCCTGACATCCTATTACAAATGGCTCAGCAGAGTGGTATACTCTACTTTTTCAGACTGAAATAAAAATATTGTCAAATATAACGCTTGCTGTGGAAGACAACCCTTTGTTGTTTCTACTACAGTATTTAACCCATTTGTACCATAGGTCAGTCACTTGCAGAGTTTTTCTAAACTCGCATATTTGAACCACTGCTTACTTAATCATCTCTAACTTGACTGAGAAGGAAGCAGTATTTGTACAAATGTCAGCATTTAAGCATGGCATAGACAATTCTTTAATTGAATATAACTGTGTATACCTTAAAGGTATAATAGGATTGACCCAGTACATTCCAGAAGTGATACCTGAACAGATCCATTACTGTACAGAGCTGAAGAAACATAAATTAGCAGCACATACTGATGATGCAGTAACCAGGTGAAAGACTGAAGAGCTGTTGAAAGCTAAAAAAAAAAAAAAGAAAATTAGAGATGCGGATGTCATTTTCATCAGTACTGAAAGCTTACCTAGTGAAGATAGTGAGACATGTACTTCACAAAGAGTCTCTTATATTGATCTGTCCTTAATTACTAAATTTATCGAGGGTATAAAAGTCATTCTGACTAATGAATTTGTGAATTGTGGGTTTTGGAGGTCTAGATTAATTTGGCATATGTGGACATTTGCCTCCTCATAAGGCAGTCATCACTGATTTTAAAGTCATAATGATGTTTGAAGGAAGGAAGAAAAGAAGATGCAGTTTGTTTAGCCGTACTTTCCTGTTGCATGGCCGCTTGAGGCATCTGTAATAGTGATCCGGGCTGTAGTATAAAATGTGGCAGTATATGAGTACATTGGTTAGATAACAAAATGTGTGTACATGACCTCCTTCTGTTTTCTATGTCAGTACACTGTACTAGCCATGTCAATTTATCTTATTATGTCCCTCACCTAACATGGTCCTTCACTTTCACTACTAATTATTCAAATCCTGTCTTTTTTTACAGAACAGAGACTTTCAGCCTGTCATCTAAAATTTATTTATTTTATTTATTTTACATTTGTTGACCGGGCTAGTCCAACTGGATACATGTCTATTTTCAGTGGAGGCCCGGGGAGAAAAGCTCCAGTAACGTCATACTAAATAATAAACACACTGTAAACATACAGAAACATCTAATATAAAATTTGAAAATAGTTTAAAAAAGACTAAAAAAAGTAGAAAGATTTGAGAAAGGCGATTTGAGAAAGACACTTAGAGAATTACAGCATCAGATGAAGTAAAATTTAGAAAAATGACTGTATAAAAAGTGACTAGTACAATCAAGCATGGTGAGTAGTACTCTGGAGTGACAGAGTTAGGAATTAAAAAGAAAAGGATAGTTTAAAAATCAAATAAATAGAGAAAAAAAAATGTTTAGTCAGGGTTGTTGCAAGAGCATAGCCAGTAATTAGAGAGGAAAAGTTTTAGGTTAGTTTTAAATAGTGGGAGTGAGGTTAGGGTTGTAAGGTCTTGTGGTAGGAGATTCCCTATTTTGCCAACTGAATTAGAGAATATGGTGTCTCCTGCTAAGTTATTTGATAAGGAAGTATGAATCAGCATTCTATTAGAGGAGCGTAGATTCCTCAGGTTATTGTATGGTCTTATGAGGGTAGAGAGCATTGGAGTGTTGTCAGGATGGTATAGGGCTTTGAGGGCGATTGTAAGTTGGTTAAATTGTATTAGGTGAGGTAATTCAAGCCAGCCTAGTTGTTTAAGATTCAGACAGTGATGAGTCCTGTATGGAGAGTTTGTAGCAAATGTATATAAAAGATATGTATAATGTCTCAATTCCCTACATTTAAAGACAATATCCTATCAAATCCATCACATTGTTTTCTGGTCTCTGTAGTTCCATTTTCCTCTGATAATAATCATTCTCACCCAAACTCTGCTCCTTGATCTACTCACTAAGTAATATTATCCTGTCCTGTGGAGACCACTTGAGTGTCTGTAATAGCCTGAAACTTGATAACATAAATGCCGGCTGTATATGCATTAATACATTTGCTGTAGTCATGGATCATGTTATACAAACTGCACATAGTGGCTATTTCTGTCTTGACTACATCCTCATGTTAATAATTCAGCAATACCACCTTCTGACTATATTGTGATTAGAAAGGAAAGAGCACTCACGTAATCAAAATATACCTTCTTCTATGATAGCTCACTTAACTGTTCCCTCCACCAAACTCAGCTACCAACCCATACAGCTTAAGACCATCTCATCCTTAATACTGCATTTAATAAACAAAACACATTTTTTGTTATTTTTTAATCTGGTTTTAAAAACCATCAGACTCATCCAAAGAAACTATGCAATTGAGGTGTCAGTGACACACTACCTACATTGAAATGTTACCACTGTTAATGTGCAATCGAAATATTGACTAGGGCAACTCCTCTGACCCCTTTGTCATTTCTATGGTGTCCCTGATTGGACTTTCACTTATAAAGGTTTCTAGCCATGGGAGAAATCTAGAGTAGACTCTTTCCCTTCTTCTACAAAACCAGCAGGTCTGCTACCTCATTCTTTTAGATACTACATTCCCATATACCGTCCCTATAATATAAGAAAACTGACAAAATACATTACTTTCATACTAATATGTTCCACCCAAAAACTTTAGCCTCTTGCAGTTTAATGTTGATCTTAAAGCAATTGATTGATGCTCACTTTTATAATTTTTAATTTTAATGATACTGTTAATTACTTCAGATCCATTTTTAGGAATATGAACATTCTGACTCCCATATGAAAAAAAGGGCAAAGTCCCACAGCCTTCCTTGGGTTGCTGTTACTATTAAATATATGATGTTTTGTCATGACAAGTGTCTTTAAATATCACACTAGTAATTTAGCTGATATAAGTATTTTTTCTGACTCCTACAACCAGACTAAAATGATAGCTTCAAAGGGTACACAAAAATTCTTTGCTTCCTAGCCTGTATCCTCTCCTTCTTCTATAACATACTTCTTAAGTGATGCAAAATAGCTTTCACACCATGGCAAATCACCTACCACAGATGTTTCTCCTGGGAAAAATCATCTACCACTGATGTTTTTCCTGGAAATTACTTCCGGGCAGGAAATTATAAATTTTATGATTTCCATCTTCATTAACATATTATATCAAAAATATAAGTATATTCACTAGAACAGTACTTCTAGCCCCACTATATTTTCCTGACTAATCTAAAGAGAATTACTGTTCCCTAATTAAGTTACTTGATACCGCAAGGAAGATGATGTGGATGAGGGTCATTCTAGTCAGGTCCAAGACAGAATGCAGAATGCTGACAGCAAACTCCTACTAATATCTAAATATTATTTTTGGCTTACAGAATGACATCACACATATCTGGTCATCTGACTCTGTTTCCTATGCCATCACTAGCACTAGAAGCTGACATGGATTTTAGCACCTATGTGTTACCATACACACAGATAGAGCTTTACTCAGATCTCCTGAAAGTCATAAAACCATTTTCACACATCTACTTCTCCTACAGAGCTACTAAGCCAGACTTCTTACTGACATTGTGTCTCTGGTTTTATTCAAAACTGTGAGATAGCATCTTTATGGCTTATCCGAAAAAGTAATTTAATTTCAAGAATATTTTGCAAAGTCAGGTAGATTATGATTAACCTCTTCACTTCCAGTATATACTGTTACAATGTATACATTTAAACAGTTACAATAATGCATGTACATCTCTTTTCCTTCTAGCAGGGCACACTGTTGATACATTTTAAGATAAGCAAATTTCGCAAATACATTTCCAACACAAGCATCTGTACAAATCAGTTTGATATACAAATGACATTTAATTATTTGCAAAATTCCAGCTAGCTGTGCTGGCATATGTTACAAATCCACTGCCCTATTTCTCCTGGCATGGCTGGCAGTACATCTACCATCATAGTTGGATTCAATATTTGATCTTAGAAGCAGGAGACTGAAGTAAATTTTATTAGGTATCATAAAAATATTAGAATGCCCTGTTAATGTTGCTAAAGATGTAATCAAGATGGCAAATTGTTTCTTTCATTTAGTTATGATATGGCTAGAAGTTACTAGGTAGAAACCTACAGTAGTAAAACATTGTGCTGTGTGCACAAAGATGAATAGTTGATAAGCTGTCCACCAGGGAAATGTAACGGTCTGGGAAACTGCTATGCTAGTAGCATGCAGCCAGAATGATGGAGCAAAGTTGGAGCAGTGGTAGCATTTACATAAAGGGGAAAAGGGTAGGGGACAAGTATCAGAAGGTTGACTGTGAATTATATTTTGAAATTGTAGTTAGTGGTATCAGAAGATTCACTGAACGAGATCACCCACTGAAACACTAAAGAGGGACATACATGAAGAACAGACAGAATTATAAGTTGCATTTTTTAGCCATAGCTATGAGGTTTATGTTTTTCTTATAATTCAAGAATAACAAATCCCAAAACACCATCCAGAAACAGCTATGGACTTGAATTTCCTTGTTGTACTCCATTTGATATATAAAACTGTATTTCTAAGATGAGACATATCTCTTTTTAGACAATGCCTCTCTCGCTCTCTTTCTTGCCTTATCATATCTTATCTCATCTCATCTCATCTCATCTTGGAAGGGTTTCTGTAGATAGCTTTTTTTCTAGAGGACACACAGCATTATTGTTTTTGCTTTTGTTGTTAGTCCAGGACAAGGTCCTGCCAATTGCCTGTTGCTGCTAGCAAGGGAGATAAGTTCTGATTCTTCACAACCCTGAAATGGACAAAGCTGGTACTGAAAATGGACGGACTAACAAATTGCTAATCCAAACATTCAAAACCTTGAAGTGACTGGGGAAGCTATAATGCACTAACAGAATCTTAGTTTATTTTTGTGACATCCTCTGGGTCATGAGGTCAAACATTCACTTTGCTGCTGGTCTGGACTATTTGTTTGGACTTGCCTTTCTCTTTCATTAGAAGCAGAATCCTGTGCTTCCTGTCTGTTTTTGTTATGGGCAAGAGACTTACTGTCCTTGTATTTTTTTATCCATTGAGAAGCTATTTAATGGATGGATGGATGGATGGATGGATGGATGGATGGATGGATGGATTCTTTCTTATTACACTACTTGAGATAGCAATACTTACAAAACAGTGCATGTGAAATCTGAAGTAAAACATGGTAAATGAATACTGTTTAGATTAACATACACATAACACCAAGATCTTGAAGGACTGTATTTTCTTATATATGCCCATGTGCCTAGACATTTGTTAAACTAAAGTATGCAGATGAAATGGACTTTTAAGAAGAATGCTTTGGAAATGAAGTAAAATACCACTATTCTGAACAGTTTTAAAGCTTTCTAATGGTCAAAAATAAAGAGAAAGCGATTAAATAGTTCCCTTTAAATGTTTGTAGTGAATGGAGTGTCGTGATTACACAACAAAAACTGATAAATTACATCTGGGTTCAGTGCTACTCTAGGGTGAAACCCAACCATAACAATGCTTGGAAGGTTGCTTAGCAATTGTTAAGGATTTGCTAACATTGTGTCTGGCACTAAAGCAAACAGTGCTGACCAGTAAATAGTAGCAGCAGATCATGAAACAGCTTCATTTTAGCTTCCATTTCGGCCTCCTATCTGCTAAACTACACCCAGAATTTTGAATTAAACTCCTTCCCTTAGACAGGAAGTACATAAAGACATCAACTCTCCCACTGCTTTATCAGCTTTACTTTTCACTAACTAGTAGTACATGCAGGACATAAATCTTCCATGCACTACAAAGAATTATAATCAGATCTCCAGTTCAATGAAATATTATGTGTTCTCAACATGGATGCAAAGATTATTGATAAAGTAAGGTATGCTATATCTTCAAGTTACCACTACATTCCAGTGGTATAAACTGTGTCCAGGTACGCTGGGCTCTGTAAATAGCAGCTGCAAATCAATGTTGACTTTAATACCATTTCGTCTCATTAACTTGGTATCTTTCTCAACTCCTAAAGACACTGAAAGAACTGAAAAAAATACATAAATGTGCTGAATTCCCCAAATAAACACCTGCCCCTGTGAAAATATGATACACTGAACTCAAGTTTAGTATCTTCTGTATGAATGAAACAAATCTAAAGGATATCTATTTCCATATATTGCACAGCCCTCCCTCTTGTGGTCCATTTTTGCAAGTGCAATGCAAGTTTTTTTTTTCATCTCTCATCAGACTGCTAATAAAGTTGTTCTAAAATAAATATTGCTGTTGATTTTGATAAAATGCTGAATTAATATCATAAACTCTTTGTAGATGGGACCTTATAGGAATGTGCATCACATTTAAGAATACTCTGAATGCCTAACTGAGCTTAAAAAGTACCAGCTATGAAGCTGGCATAGAAATGATAAGCAATATCTTGTGTAAGGTTTAGGACACGATTGTCTTTGTTTAGTATTCTTCATGTCGTTGAACAAACATTGTAGTGACTTTCATATGCTACACTTCTTGCATCCATTAGTAAATTAGATTTGGAAACAGTGATGAAAAAATACATTCATGCCATGGAGTTTCCCAGCCTAACTCCCTTCTCATTCTCTCTCTCTCTCTCACACACACACACACACACACACACACACACACACACACACACACACTCTCTTTTCTCTCTCTCTCGCGCCTTTTTGCTAAAAGTCAGAACAGGTATCATTAAGGATAAAGTAACACACTTTATTTTAGACCTGAGTTAAAAAAAACAGACTTGCAGATTATAGTTGCTACAAACTCATTTTGTTAATGGGAGTGATTTTCTTTAAAACTTGACAAGAACTTGGGAACATCAGCCAGTAACAGATGTTTTCTGAGTGTATTTCTGTTCTACAAACCACAATCACTAACCTAATAAAACATTTGCCATTATCACATTTCAGTCATGGTTTAGATGTTAAATAAATTTATGGCAAAACTGAGGGCAGGGAAACTAGTCATGGTGACATGGAATGGTGTGGCAGTTTTCCATATGATTAAAACAGGTTGTATCATTTGAAAACTGGAAATGTAAAACAGAATTTGCTCTCCTACAGGAAGTCAAATTCAAAGGGAAAGAACTGAAAAGACTAAGTGGTAAGTGCTTAAAAATAGTAGGGGTTTGCAAAGAGAGAGAACGGGTAAGTGGTCATTTTAATTAGGGAAAAATTGAAATCAGTAGTTATGTTTCACAGGGGAAGATAGGACTGAAGTTAGCCACAATAATGATAGGATTTGGGAATGTCTTTGGAAAATTGTGAATGGATATGATTAAGCTCAAAACATGCTTATGCTTAATTTTATTTTTTGCAGATGGATTTTATTTTTGGTTCTTGATTGGATATGATCCAAATTCTAACAATGGGGAATATGCAATGATTTTTTTCATGGCATTATTAATTTCTTCACATTATTTCTTTATGTATTTATAATTATTTACAGTACTTACAGCTGTACAAAGCTAGCATGGTTTCTAATATGCGCAGCAGGCAAAATAACTAGCATAAGTACAGCATGAAATATTCCCTGCATATGTATAAAGCATTTGAAATGTACAACTAATATATTAAAACAGGTTAACAATTAACACGCTTATTATAGTACAGGAAGTAGCCTTACAGGTGGTGTGGATGGATAAAGTCCTGACTAAGACCCAGATGACCCAAGTTCAATTAGCAGCTCAGGTTGTTGATAGCACAGGAAGAGGACGATGGGAATACCTATCCTGGGGGGGTCACTTTCAAGCATACTCCCACTGTCGATCTCTGGTGCAGGCCAAGATGCACAGGGAGTACTGTCGGTATATTGCTTTAAGTGAGTCATACACTGATGCATGAGTGATACACCCCAAGCCCATCACAGGCCCCCCTTAAGTGCCATACATCTATGCAGGGATGAAGTATAGGCTTTACTCAGAAACTGCCTTTTGGCAGAAGATACTGTTCCTGAAAGCTTCATTCTCCTCACTCCTCCCAAAAATGGATAAGAGTCAATCCATGGGGTATCTAGGAGAGTTTGGCAGACCTGATGGATGAGGAAATGTCCATGTCTTCTGCATGAAGCAAAACATTTAGCAAATAGATGGATAGCTATCTAGATAAGTAGATACTTAGACAGATATAGATAGAAAAATAGAGAAATGTAGATATAGATATACAAGTATAGATATAGTTATAAATATATGTATAGATAACATATATATATATATATATATATATATATATATATATATATATATATATGGTTTCACTTCAGAATCCTGAAATATTACAATCCTGAACTTCATAATCCTGAAAATTCAAAATCCTGAAAATTCAAAATCCTGAAAACTCAAAATCCTGAATCCCAAAATACTGAAAATATACAGGATACAAAGAATGACAATATTCCAGTACAAGGACACAAATAAATACATTCAAGATAAAGGAAAGCACTTTTCACAAAGTATGGGCAGGGTGGAGAGCCCCCCTGCACCCACCATGTCAGGGGGCTGCGTACTCACACCTCCTGCTAATTAAATATTTCAACTCCAAGATTGCATTCCACAGAAACAAATGACAAACATACCATCACGTTTCATGACTACCTGTTGTAACCTTAGTAATGTTCCCTTTTAGCTTGCTACACTACAACATAACTCATGATAGTGTAGTGAAGTGCAGTCTTAGAGTTGACATATTTAAGCAGCAGGGGGTTTTGGGGGATGCAGCCCCCCACATGGGGGGTGCAGGGTGGCTTGCCCTTGGTGGAATGAAATCTGGTTTGTGTTGTCTATAGTCAGTATATGTATCCTGCGTGTTTTCAGTATTTTGGGATTCAGGATTTTGGGCTTACAGATTATGAAGTTCAGGACTGTGATATTTCAGGATTCTGAAGTGAAACAATATATATATATATATATATATATATATATATATATATATATATATAATATATATATATATATATATATGGATCTACCTGAAAAGAATGAAAGCTGAAAATGCCGACAACAAGAAGACCAACACCAGAAGACCGACAAAGTAAATGATCGACAGTCCAGAATCCCGACGCTGAAAACATCGACATGCGCGACTGTGTAATTATGCGATTGTGACGGACTTTAGGGTTAGGGTGCGGGTAAGGTAAGTGTGCGTTAGTGACGGACTTTAGGGTTAGGGTGCGGGTAAGGTAAGTGTGCGATAGTGACGAACTTTAGGGTTAGGGTTTGGGTTAAGGTTAGTGCATAGATAGTAGATAATTGTGTATGTAAGGTTTATTGTAGGTTTGTAAGGTTTTTGGTGTGCTTGTGTTGTGTGTGTGTTTTTCGGAAATAGATTTGTTTTGTTTTGTTGAGTTTCGGGATTGTGGTTTGTCTGGCATTTAAACTGTCGGGTGTTTCAACTGTCGTTCTCTTCATGTCGGTGTTTTCGTTGTCATGCTTTTAGCTTGTCGATCATTTCAGGTAGATCTATATATATATATATATATATATATATATATATATATATATATATATAATTATCTGTATTATTGTAAATATAATTAGTGCAGGATGTAAGGTTGTTGTAGTTACTATACAAGGGATTATCACCTATGGTCTGTTCACATAAGAAATCCTCAGTCTGGATAGACAGTGTACCTTTTGATTAAAACTTTAGATTGGAATAATAGTACATTTTTTTTATATTAGATAACTATTGTGCTAAAATTACAGAACACCACAAGATATGAGTTTATAGTGACAAGGAAGACAGATTTACTATTATTTCTAAAAGTAGTAAAACTTTTGCATTTTTATGAACTGTCAGAGAAGTCGATTCCAGTCACTGCATTGGAAGGTAGGGGGAGCAGTGTTACCAAGCCTGTGGCTGGCCTTAATTGGTTTCAGATGGGAATGGCTCAATAATCTCATTTCCCTTATTGACATATAACAGACTAACAAATTAGTTTCATGCAACAGTTATGAGGAAAAGTAACATATAAAATTTGACTTCATTTTCTAAGGACACCTAATTGAGATTCTTCAGTATACAGAATGATGGAAATACAAAGGTTGACTTGTTGCAAATATTGTTTTATATTGTACATAGATTACAATAGCTATAATACTTTTCCTTTAATTTGCCATGCAGTTATCAGAGAAGATTAAGGCTATGAGCTGGCATGAAGGTGTTTTCTGTGGTCTAAGGTTTGATTCTGTAAGCTTCTGTTTACTTCCCATGTGACTCTATGCAAGCCTCTTAATCAGACAGTGCTCCTGGCTAAGTCTAAAAAATTCAGTATGTATCAGTGTTGTACCCCAGTGAGCAACTTATAAATAAAATACTGGAGGTCAAGTTCCAGCTGTTGGTAGCTGGCAGTAGTATGAGTTAGGGATGAATCATAATTTTATTTTATTTCATTTGCAGTTATTTTACCAGGATAGTCGATTGGGCCAAGGAACCCATTTGCAATGGAGTCCAGGGGAGAAAAGCTTCAAGAGAGATACAATGAAATTTACATTGAGAAAAACATTTTTTTTTTACATAGAAATTTTTTTTTTTCATAAGCATATCATATTATCATGGTGACATGAGTATTGCATTTTGGTGTGTGTGTGTGTGTGTGTGTGTGTGTGTGTGTGTGTGTGTGTGTGTGCGTGTGTGTGTGTGTGTGTGTGTGTGTGTGTGTGTGTGTGTGTGTGTGTGTGTGTGTGTGTGTGTGTGTGTGTGTGTGTGTGTGTGTGTGTGTGTGTGTGTGTGTGTGTGTGTGTGTGTGTGTGTGTGTGTGTGTGTGTGTATCCCTGGTGTTGATTCCAAAAAACACATATGCTTATCATGAAAAGGATGATGATGATTCTTGTCAGCTGTCACAAAGATAGGAATGAAACCATGATATCAGTATATTATTGCAGCCCTGGTTTGCAGTCTGTAGAGAAGAAGGCAATGACAATGTTGGATACATTAGAAAAGTCATGCAGTAAGCTTCCCATCTTTGCACTTTGCAGCAAAATGTTGAATAAGATTGAGAAGAGTTGCATGGATGCAGCAGTCAAAGCCATGCAGTGTTGGACAAGGTGCTGCAGCCTAGTCTAAAGCTGTGCAAATTTGGAGTGATTAAGTTATTGCTGAACACATAGGTTGTTACCTAGATGTGAATTACTCTTACCCACCATCCTCCATTTTGGATAGGTGAGACATCAGTAAGTATAGAAAGTAGTGTGTGATGACTCTGACATAATTAGAGCTTCTGGAATTGATTTCAAAAAGTGAAAATAAAGAAGAGAAAAACTACAGGTAGAATAATTCTGTGTTATAAACAAGAAATACGTGGTGGATGTTGAGGAGGGAACATCCAGGTGTTTGTCGACTTTCCTTCTCCATTCAGGAAGACAAGCAGGGCAGCTGGCAAGAGCTTTTTTGGGAGAACCCTACATCTGGGGGAAGTAGTGAAAAACTGGACAGGTGAGAGGTGCCTTTTCAGTCAGTCTCCGGTATTTGTTCATGTCAACAGCAGCAGAAATATTTTGAGAAAGGAGCCTGGAGGTGGTGGAAGCAAATCTGGCACAGAGAAAAGAGAGGGCAGGACCTACTAGCTATAATATATGACATGCTTCAGCACAGGAGGAAGCAGACAATGTAAAAGGATGGCTTTTGGAACGCTCAAAGGGATGAGGATGTCAAAAAGTAAGACAGAGCGAGAGAGAGAGAGATATGAAGAGTACAGAAGCAGTAAGGAGGGAGGTTATTGGGGCTATCAAGGAAAGTATGTCTTTTTCCAAAAGATTAAAGCTCGGACAGTGGAAATCAGCTTGTAGATCAGGACCTAATTCTCCAGTAGTACAGTAGTCCTTGTATGGAAATTAAATCAGAAACTGTAAGAATTACTGATAACCAAAATTCATAGGCATAGCTAAGGTGAATCAAAGGGGGCAGCTGCCCCAAGTGTAAAGTATTAGGGGTTGTAGTCATCAGATCCCAACCAATCTTCAGTATGCTGCATTTGTGGTTAGAAGTGAAGTTCTGCAGCTTTCCATGTCATTGCATTACCAGCATTCAGAAATGAATGATAGTACTACATTTGCAATAAGAATAGAATCACAGTAACTTTCCATGTATGCCATAAACATTAGTAGCAACTTGTTGAAAGGAAGAGTTTTTTTTTTTTTTGCTCCTCAACTTAAAGTTGGGAGAATTCCAAATTTGAGTACGGTAAATAGCTTGCTACACCTATGGCAAATTTAAAAACAGTGAAGGTAATCTATTACAAAAGAGAGCACATATGGATTGTAGTAGGATTCAACTGCAAGTTGTAGAAGACCAGTCTTTGAGTGAGTAATGGAGCAGTGGAAGAAGCTGGTTAATCATGCATGCTAGGAGAAAGGATGAACAAGTTTGTGAGTGCATTCTTGGATGTAGACATCTCTTTTGAAGTGGTCACCTTAGCTGTTTGTACTATGAAGTTGACAAAAGCTGCTGAGGCAGATGATTTGCCTACTGATTTCTTTGAAAAAGGGTTAAAATGCTAAACACACACTGCCAGGTCTTCAGTGGAGTAGACCAGGGGAAAAGGTTGCTCACCTCATTTATGATAGCAAGCATGGCAGCTATCATGAATGTAAATTGAAGTAGATGGGACCTTAATATCTACAGACTGATTTTCTTACTTAAAGCAGACACAGATGGAAAAATTCTAGCACAAGCTCTAATTAAGCACCTCGAGGCTAAGTTCCAAGGCTGGTTTAGTAAGTCAAAGAGAAATCCTTAATGATTGGTTCTATGGTTGAGATGCTTCCAGTTCTTCCTTCTTTTGCAAATGCATTTTCAGGCATTTGTGGAGAAAGGAATAGGGAGTCCAAGCTATACAATAATGGCTTTTTACAGCCATGACTCTCTACCAGCATTTATATAGTCCTCAGTATGGTAAGAAATGAAACATAACAGTGCTGAAGGGAAAATTAAAACAGGAATAAGCTTTTATAAAGGCATTGTTTAAGCAAAGACAGGGAAAAAAATCTTATATGGCTGTACAGGGGTAGCAAGAAAAAACAGTTATCTGAAAAAACTCTGCGGCAGACTACCAGATAAAGATTGATGAAAAAAAAAGATGGGAGTGTAGAAAAGAGACAATCAAAAATAAGTATAAAAGGGGCGTGGCCAAGGATGAACACAGGATAGCAGCAGATTTCTTCAGCTCCACCAATTTCATTACATTGACAGGAATTAATTACTTAAAAAATTAATTCTTGAAGTAATTTTCTTTCTAAATATGTTTGTTTTATATAGTTCTTGAACTATATCTAAAAAAGAAAGGAAATCTTAATAATATTCCTGTCAGAAATTACTTTGGAAATTTTCCTGTCAGTTATCAGTCTGAAATGAGTTCCAGTAAGACAAATTCTCAAGACTCCAGCATCAAGAAAGAACTTCAGTCTCTGATAATTATAGTCCAGCAACTTACTGCTAAGATGGATAAAATGGATACTAAAATAGACACTTTCATAGAAAAACTACAAAACAAATAGACTTGTTACATATGGACCTGCAACAACAGAAGATCCAGATGACAGGCATAGAAGAAGCTGTGAATGACATGGAAAATAAAATACAAGAACAGGAAATCAACATTGAGTTTCTGCTGAAACAAAATACACATTTACAAACAAAGCTGGATGACCTGGAAAATAGATCTAGGCTAATAACATTAGGATTTTTGGACTGCCAGAAAATATTGAAGGTAACAATATTACTTCTTTTTTAACAACATGGCTCCCTAAAACTTTAGATTTACCAGAAGCATTCTCTTTTGGTATCGAAGAGCACATAGATCTATAGCTAATACTAACTCTAACAAAAACTATCCTAGATCAGTTATAGTTAGATTTCTATCATCTTTGATAAAGAGATGGTTCTTAAATCTGCTTGGGCTAAAGCTCCTGTTAAGTTTAATGAGACAACTGTGCTTTGACAATGACTATTCTTCCATGGTAATTGCTAAAAGAAAAGTTTTTCTGCCACTAATAAGGGAGCTTAAAAAGCACAGTTTAAAACATACCTTCTGTTTCCTGCCAAGCTTAAAATCTTCCTTCCTGATGGTCCTAAGGTCTTCGATGATTTAGACTCTGCTTTACTGTTTGTCAAAGAAAAAAGGATTTTGGATAAAATAGAAGAAATGGAATGGGCTAGTTCTTCATTAAAGAGATTGGCAACTGAAGCTTCCTGGAAGACTTCAGAGAAGAAGAAGAGACTAAAAACAAATGATTTGTTATATGTTTTTTTCTCTCTCATCATTTTAGTTCATTATTAATCTTTTGAATATAGTTCCTGCATTTCCAGAAAGCCACAAACATTTTGGAAAAGATTTAATCAAAGTTATTCTCTATGTGCAAAGAAATGTTTTGTTTCATAACCAGTCAAAATGCCTGAGGATTTAATGGCAGGCTGTGACTCGATTTGTTTTCTTTCTGAAAAAGTAAGGTTAGTAATTTGATACATTTTTTATCTTTACCTTTTTTCCTTTCTTTTATTATTTTCTTTGTTTAAACAATAACATTCTATTTACATTATTTAGTGGGTAAAGGGTGGGGAGGGCAGGAGAGAACAGTAATGAAAATATCATTAATAGAATAATAACATATTTATTTCTTGTAAAAGTTTATAAGTTCTTCAAATGCTATTTCTAATTATACTTTCTTGATTATACTGCTTATGCTTGTTTGTAAATAATCTGTCATGCTTTAACTAATAATAATCAGAACTAAATAAGAGTAAATAATATGTTTTATTTTTAACTCTATTAATATAAACAGTAAGTAACATTCCATTGTATATACTTCTTACAACTTTCTCTTACATTTTTATTTCTGCCTCACTCCCTTTTATTTTCTACTCTCTTTTTCTTTTCTTTATTAATATATAGAAATGCTTTAGACTGTGTGGGCACAGTGAATAATAGGATTTGTATGAAAATTGAGTTGGGAGAAGAATGCTGAGTTTTATTGCTTGTTGGTAATTTTGAGTTTAATTTCACTTGCATAGAGGCTGTGATGATCTGTGGAATACATTGTGGAGGTTCTGTCATGTTTAGATGCATTTACACTGCTAAATGAATGTTTGTCACTAGTTTTTAATAAGTTTCCCGCCAAAATGTTAAGAGAGACAATCTGGGATGTGGGCTGTCTTATGCACAATGTCCTTGAGTTACCTCAGAATCTTCAAATCACAGAATTCTCACAGAGAAACTGAAAGCAGTTAGTATAAACATTGACAAGGTTATCACACTGACACACCACAGATTCAGGAAAAATACTCTGTTCATAAAATATGTCAGTTATAATGAGTTTAAATGATGTAGTTTCTTGTAGTAAGTAAATGTCTTATTTTAGAAGGCATAAAAATGAAACATTTATTTAAATGTTTTTGAAAATCTACTTAACAGCAGCATAATAATCTGTGTTAAAATTTGTGTTCCAAACATATACTTTACTATAACTCATTTAATTCATCTGATTGACAAACATAAATAATCTTATAACTCTATTCTGGAAGAAATGTCATGTGATATATTTTAAAGCAGTAGGTTAGCATGATTGTAAAATCTGGTTACCAATATGTGTTTGCTGTGCATTATTTTGTATAAAGCAGACAGATTTATTCTAGGGACAGCAAGTAGGATAGTGCTCTACTAACACACAACTCAGTGAGATCAGATATATATATATATATATATATATATATGTGTGTGTGTGTGTGTGTGTGTGTGTGTGTGTGTGTGTGTGTGTGTGTGTGTGTGTGAGTGTGATGGCTTTTTTTTCTGAGAATCTGCATAACTATCCAATATGATTTATAATAATTTCTATGAATACAATATTTTACTCTATTGACAAAATGAATGTTTGCCACAAGTTTTAATAAGTTTCCCGCCAAAATGTTAAGGGAGACAATCTGGGATGTGGGCTGTCTCATGCATAGTGTCCATGAGTTTCCTCAGAAGCTTCACTCAGAATTTTCACAGTGAAACTGAAAGCAGTTAGTATAAACATTGACAAGGTTATCACACTGACACACCACAGATTCAGGAAAAATACTCTATTCATAAAATATGTCAGTTATGATGAGTTTGGATGATGTAGTTTCTTGTAGCAAGTAAATATCTTATTTTAGAAGGCATAGAAAATGAAACATTTATTTAAATGTTTTTGAAAATCTACTTAACAGTAGCATAATAATCTGTGTTAAAAACTTGTGTCCCAAACATATACTTTACTATACCTCATTTAATTCATCTGATTGGCAAGCATAAATAATCTTATAACTCTATTCTGGAAGAAATGTCATGTGATATATTTTAAAGCAGTAGGTTAGCATGATTGTAAAATCTGGTTACTAATATGTGTTTGCTGTGCATTATTTTGTATAAAGCAGACAGATTTATTCTAGGGACAGCAAGTAGGATAGTGTTCTACACACAACTCAGTGAGATCAGATATATATATATATGTGTGTGTGTGTGTGTGTGTGTGTGTGTGTGTGTGTGTGTGTGTGTGTGTGTGTGTGTGTGTGTGTGTGTGTGTGTGTGTGTGTGTGTGTGTGTGTGTGTGTGTGTGTGTGTGTGTGTGTGTGTGTGTATGTATATATATATGTATATGTGTATGTGTGTGTGTATGTGTATATGTGTGTGTGTGTGTGTATGTGTGTGTGTGTGTATATGTGTGTGTGTATATGTATGTGTGTGTGTCTGTGTTTATGTGTGTGATGGCTTTTTTTAGGTAATAATGCAGGTGTTTCTGAGAATCTGCATAACTATGCAATATGATTTATAATAATTTTTATGAATACAATATTTTACTCTATTGACAATAATGAGTTTAAGTAAATGCTCATATACAAACAATTCAAGATTTTTTTGGAAGCTGTTTATAGAATTCACATGACAGAAAATAGATGCATCTTAATGCATGTAATGTCTGAATCATATTAGCCAAAGTTTTTGATTTAAATGAATGTTAGAACATAATTTTCTCTCCTCTTGATCTCTAACATTAAGATTATTTGAATGCTATTAGAATACAAGTGTTATATATTACATAGATCTATATAATAGTATGAACAGTTTTTAAAAAAAAAAAAAAAAAAAAAGTTTATTTTAGTTTATATGAAAAAGCTTTTGTTTTTAAAAAAACCAAAAATTTTGTTAGTTTTTCTTTTAAAATTTTTTTTGGTAATTGGAAAATTGTTAAAAAACTGTTAAAACCCCTTTTTTTCCAAAATTTTAAATTTTTTTTAAGATATAGTTATAAATATATGTATAGATAACATATATATCTATAAATATATATATATATATATATATATATATATATATATATATGTATATATATATATATATATATATATATATATATATATGTATATATATATTTATATATAGGGTTTCACTTCAGAATCCTGAAATATCACAATCCTGAACTTCATAATCCGGAAGCTCAAAATCCTGAAAATTCAAAATCCTGAAAACTCAAAATCCTGAATCCCAAAATACTGAAAATATACAGGATACAAAGAATTACAATATTCCAGTACAAGGACACAAATAAATACATTCAAGATAAAGGAAAGCACTTTTCACAAAGTATGGGCAGGGGGGAAAGCCCCCCTGCACCCACCATGTCAGGGGGCTGCGTCCTCACACCTCCTGCTAATTAAATATTTCAACTCCAAGATTGCACTCCACAGAAACAAATGACAAACATACCATCACGTTTCATGACTGCCTGTTGTAACCTTAGTAATGTTCCCTTTTAGCTTGCTATACTACAACATAACTCATGATAGTGTAGTGAAGTGCAGTCTTAGAGATGACATTTTTAAGCAGCAGGGGATTTTGGGGGATGCAACCCCCCACATGGGGGGTGCAGGGTGGCTTGCCCTTGGTGGAATGAAATCTGGTTTGTGTTGTCTATAGTCAGTATATGTATCCTGCGTGTTTTCAGTATTTTGGGATTCAGGATTTTGGGCTTACAGATTATGAAGTTCAGGACTGTGATATTTCAGGATTCTGAAGTGAAACCATATATATATATATATATATATATATATATATATATATACATATATAATATATATATATATATATATATATATATATATATATCTATAATATATATATATATATATATATATATATATATATATATATATATATATGGATCTACCTGAAAAGAATGAAAGCTGAAAATGCCGACAGCAAGAAGACCGACACCAGAAGACCGACAACATAAATGATCAACAGTCCAGAATGCCGATGCTGAAAACACCGACATGCGCGACTGTGTAAGTATGCGATAGTGACGGACTTTAGGGTTAGGGTGCGGGTAAGGTAAGTGTGCGTTTGTGACGGACTTTAGGGTTAGGGTGCGGGTAAGGTAAGTGTGCGATAGTGACGAACTTTAGGGTTAGGGTTTGAGTTAAGGTTAGTGCATAGATAGTAAATAGCTGTGTATGTAAGGTTTATTGTAGGTTTGTAAGGTTTTTGGTGTGCTTGTGTTGTGTGTGTGTTTTTCGGAAATGGATTTGTTTTGTTTTGTTGAGTTTTGGGATTGTGGTTTGTCTGGCATTTAAACTGTCGGGTGTTTCAGCTGTCGTTCTCTTCATGTCGGTGTTTTCGTTGTCATGCTTTTAGCTTGTCGATCATTTCAGGTATCTCTATATATATATATATATATATATATATATATATATATATATATATATATATATATATATATAGTTGTTGTAGTTACTATACAAGGGATTATCACCTATGGTCTGTTCACTCACATAAGAAATCCTCAGTCTGGATAGACAGTGTAACTTTTGATTAAAACTTTAGATTGGAATAATAGTACATTTTTTTTACATTAGATAACTGTTGTGCTAAAATTACAGAACACCACAAGATATGAGTTTATAGTGACAAGGAAGACAGATTTACTATTATTTCTAAAAGTAGTAAAACTTTTGCATTTTTATGAACTGTCAGAGACGTCGATTCCAGTCACTGCATTGGAAGGTAGGGGGAACAGTGTTACCAAGCCTGTGGCTGGCCTTAATTGGTTTCAGACGGGAATGGCTCAATAATCTCATTTCCCTTATTGACATATAACAGACTAACAAATTAGTTTCATGCAACAGTTATGAGGAAAAGTAACATATAAAATCTGACTTAATTTTCTAAGGACACCTAATTGAGATTCGTCAGTATACAGAATGATGGAAATACGAAGGTTGACTTGTTGCAAATATTATTTTATATTGTACATAGATTACAGTAGCTATAATACTTTTCCTTTAATTTGCCATGCAGTTATCAGAGAAGATTAAGGCTATGAGCTGGCATGAAGGTGTTTTCTGTGGTCTAAGGTTTGATTCTGTAAGCTTCTGTTTACTTCCCATGTGACACTATGTAAGCCTCTTAATCACACAGTGCTCCTGGCTAAGTCTAAAAAATTCAGTATGTATCAGTGTTGTACCCCAGTGAGCAACTTATAAATAAAATACTGGAGGTCAAGTTCCAGCTGTTGGTAGCTGGCAGTAGTATGAGTTAGGGATGAATCATAATTTTATTTTATTTCATTTGCAGTTATTTTACCAGGATAGTCGATTGGGCCAAGGAACCCATTTGCAATGGAGTCCTGGGGAGAAAAGCTTCAAGAGAGATACAATGAAATTTACATTGAGAAAAAAAAATTTTTTTACATAGAAAATTTTTTTTTTTTTCATAAGCATATCATATTATCATGGTGACATGAATATTGCATTTTGTTGCATTTTGGTGTGTGTGTGTGTGTGTGTGTGTGTGTGTGTGTGTGTGTGTGTGTGTGTGTGTGTGTGTGTGTGTGTGTGTATATCCCTGGTGTTGATTCCAAAAAACACATATGCTTATCATGAAAAAGGATGATGATGATTCTTGTCAGCTGTCACAAAGATAGGAATGAAACCATGATATCAGTATATTATTGCAGCCCTGGTTTGCAGTCTGTAGAGAAGAAGGCAATGACAATGTTGGATACATTAGAAAAGTCATGCAGTAAGCTTCCCATCTTTGCACTTTGCAGCAAAATGTTGAATAAGATTGAGAAGAGTTGCATGGATGCAGCAGTCAAAGCCATGCAGTGTTGGACAAGGTGCTGCAGCCTAGTCTAAAGTTGTGCAAATTTGGAGTGATTAAGTTTTTGCTGAACACATAGGTTGTTACCTAGATGTGAATTACTCTTACCCACCATCCTCCATTTTGGATAGGTGAGACATCAGTAAGTATAGAAAGTAGTGTGTGATGACTCTGACATAATTAGAGCTTCTGGAATTGATTTCAAAAAGTGAAAATAAAGAAGAGAAAAACTACAGGTAGAATAATTCTGTGTTATAAACAAGAAATACGTGGTGGATGTTGAGGAGGGAACATCCAGGTGTTTGTCGACTTTCCTTCTCCATTCAGGAAGACAAGCAGGGCAGCTGGCAAGAGCTTTTTTGGGAGAACCCTACATCTGGGGGAAGTAGTGAAAAACTGGACAGGTGAGAGGTGCCTTTTCAGTCAGTCTCCGGTATTTGTTCATGTCAACAGCAGCAGAAATATTTTGAGAAAGGAGCCTGGAGGTGGTGGAAGCAAATCTGGCACAGAGAAAAGAGAGGGCAGGACCTACTAGCTATAATATATGACATGCTTCAGCACAGGAGGAAGCAGACAATGTAAAAGGATGGCTTTTGGAACGCTCAAAGGGATGAGGATGTCAAAAGGCAAGACAGAGCGAGAGAGAGAGAGATATGAAGAGTACAGAAGCAGTAAGGAGGGAGGTTATTGGGGCTATCAAGGAAAGTCTGTCTTTTTCCAAAAGATTAAAGCTCGGACAGTGGAAATCAGCTTGTAGATCAGGACCTAATTCTCCAGTAGTACAGTAGTCCTTGTATGGAAATTAAATCAGAAACTGTAAGAATTACTGATAACCAAAATTCATAGGCATAGCCAAGGTGAATCAAAGGGGGCAGCTGCCCCAAGTGTAAAGTATTAGGGGATGTAGTCATCAGATCCCAACCAATCTTCAGTATGCTGCATTTGTGGTTAGAAGTGAAGTTCTGCAGCTTTCCATGTCATTGCATTACCAGCATTCAGAAATGAATGATAGTACTACATTTGCAATAAGAATAGAATCACAGTAACTTTCCATGTATGCCATAAACATTAGTAGCAACTTGTTGAAAGGAAGAGTTTTTTTTTTTTGCTCCTCAACTTAAGGTTGGGAGAATTTCAGATTTGAGTATGGTAAATAGCTTGCTACACCTATGGCAAATTTAAAAACAGTGAAGGTAATCTATTACAAAAGAGAGCACATATGGATTGTAGTAGGATTCAACTGCAAGTTGTAGAACCCCAGTCTTTGCGTGAGTAATGGAGCAGTGGAAGAAGCTGGTTAATCATGCATGCTAGGAGAAAGGATGAACAAGTTTGTGAGTGCATTCTTGGATGTAGACATATCTTTTGAAGTGGTCACCTTAGCTGTTTGTACTATGAAGTTGACAAAAGCTGCTGAGGCAGATGATTTGCCTACTGATTTCTTTGAAAAAGGGTTAAAATGCTAAACACACACTGCCAGGTCTTCAGTGGAGTAGAGCAGAGGAAAAGGTTGCTCACCTCATTTATGATAGCAAGCATGGCAGCTATCATGAATGTAAATTGAAGTAGATGGGACCTTAGTATCTACAGACTGATTTTCTTACTTAAAGCAGACACAGATGGAAAAATTCTAGCACAAGCTCTAATTAAGCACCTCAAGGCTAAGTTCCAAGGCTGGTGTAGTAAGTCAAAGGGAAATCCTTAATGATTGGTTCTGTGGTTGAGATGCTTCCAGTTCTTCCTTCTTTTGCAAATGCATTTTCAGGCATTTGTGGAGAAAGGAATAGGGAGTCCAAGATATACAATAATGGCTTTTTACAGCCATGACTCTCTACCAGCATTAATATAGTCCTCAGTATGGTAAGAAATGAAGCATAACAGTGCTGAAGGGAAAATTAAAACAGGAATAAGCTTTTATAAAGGCATTGTTTAAGCAAAGACAGGGAAAAAAATCTTATATGGCTGTACAGGGGTAGCAAGAAAAAACAGTTATCTGAAAAAACTCTGCGGCAGACTACCAGATAAGGATTGATGAAAAAAAAGATGGGAGTGTAGAAAAGAGACAATCAAAAATAAGTATAAAAAATTCTATTATAAATTAGCCTTTTCTAGATTGAAGTCTGAGAGTTAAAAGTCAAGCAACTATGCATTAGATTACATGAGATCCAGATGTAGTAGTATATCTTCCAACAAGTATGTTCCAGGTAGGGAACATGGAGATCATTTTGGGGAAAGGACAACCCATGTTTTGCATATTTCCCATTAATGGGGCTATAAATACAATGCAGCATATGAGAAAAATCTAACAGCGAGAGGATAATGATTTCAACTTATGCTGTGTCACCCAGATGTCTGTGCTGCATACATTTCTCATGCTGATGTCATGAAACAGGAGACTACCCATGACAAAAAGTGGTACTAAAATTCATACAAAATTACTTGGCAGATGTGTTCAAATAAAGATGTCTTTGATGGAGAAAGGGAAGACCTGGGAAGAAGCAAAATTCACAGTGGTTTGACTTTCTAGTGAACCTTGTTTTCATGGGGGAAGGGGGCTGCTGTAAAATGCTACATGGATGCCTACATACACAGACATTAAAGAGACCATGGAATTTTAACAGTGCTGTGAATGATCCAGTAGATGACAGAAATGTTTTAAAAAGAATCTTGATAATACTAACACAAGACTGAAAATTGACATTAGGAAAAAGAGCAAAGTCACAGCTGATTGGACCATGAAAGATACGGAGAGGAGAGGGCAGACTGTTCAGATGAGTAACATGATCATATAAGTAATGACCATCACACTTGGTGAACTTGGGGCAAGAAGTGGAGGACAGTGTATGAGCCATGCACCACATACCTAAAGGGTAGAGGTAAGGTTAGGGACTGAAACAAATAAATTAGGAAAAATGTGCATAACACCCTATTGTAAATGACCAAAGCTTCTCCTAAAACCCCTTCTCATTCACTGGTTCTTCCAAAACCTTTTGCCACCACTAAATACAACTGACCCATGCTCAGTACCAGTGAGGAGACTGAGGCTTCTTAGGGCAGTGTCACACTGCTGTTGAGGCAGTTTTTCTTGCTGAAGACCTATCTGCTATCACCACGCAGATTTATGTCACACAAGGAGGAGGTATGCAATAGCCTTGCAGCATATCATCTGGTCTTCAGCTTGTGACTCAGCTAAAGCCCCTCCCCCATTCTGGATACTGCCTGCACATCCTAAACCTCTGTCAGGATAAAGAAAAAGAAACAAATTATCATGGAAGGTTTTTTAAATAACAATGTAAATGTTAATAAATACAAAGTTAAGAAAAGTGACATTAATGTAGGTTAAGAAAATAATGACTGCATTGGTGGCATTATTTTTTATGTCCATTTTACTTTAAATCCATGATCTATTAATAAATTGATTGCTCATTTATTAAAGAATGCATAAAAGTTGTTGGAATGTGATTGGTTTGCTCCCCTCTAAGGCCCTGGAGAAATAAAATAATTTGCCTGTCAAACATCTGTTTTCTGTTTATGAGAAAATATTAGTTTGTTGTGAGTTTGCGTGTAAATTCATTAGGTATAATGGCAGATGGTTCAGGTAATAAGATGAGTGTTAATATATCTGAAATAAATTGTAATGAGGGGAATAGTTTGTTAAAAAGTATCAATACGTCACTGGACTTTGGAGATGAGTGATAATATATCTGAAATAAATTGTAATCAGGGTAATAGTTTGTTAAGAAGTACCAATATGTCACTGGACTTTGTCAGCGAGTGTGTTAAGGCAAGCAGGTCTGATGGCTCAAAATCAACTGGTGGAGGAAGTAACTGGTTTTAAATATCCTGACATGCAAATGAAGTTTGGTCTTTTGAAATACTCACGAAAGAAAGAACTTGATGCATTTCATGATTAGCTGACTTTGTTCCAATATTTTGAGAGTGGTTTAACTCCCAGGGGACTGAGGCTTGACAAGTGACTTGCTTACTCATTTTCCATTGAGGATAATGATTTGTGGGAAAGATAGGTAAATGTTAGCCTCGTCATAGAAAAGAGCTAATGAAAACATTGATAGAGGCTGACAAACATAAGCATAAGATAATTGAGAATAAGATAAAAATAGTTCCAGAGAGTTCTTCTGAAAATAGATAATCAGAAATACAAAATGAGCATGAATATTATGAAAAATATTAACTGGGGGTAAAAAGAGAGAAAACTGTTGAGAGATTGAAGTGCTTATGATAATAATAATAAACTATTCACTTGACAATATTGTCCAGTATAATGGTCAGATGTTGAGGAAAGCATTAGCAATAAGATGTTTTCATAAGCTTTCACTTCTAATGTTTCCTTGAATTGTGAAGCTAGTAGTCACTTTGTTTCTCTTGAAAGAGAAGCATCAATGGGAACAACAGCAGGTGAAGAAAGTGAAGTAGTCGAGGTAATAAGTATAAGAGGAGTATTTCAAGGAAGACAGCCAATGAGAAGACAGAGGTGTCAGTGACTTGCTGGATGGTGAGTCAAACTTGTGTAGTTTAGGCTTACAAGTTTTGAATTTTGCAGATTTTGAAGTGGATAATGAGGTTATTAGTCCTTTAAGTAAAAGACTAAATTATGTATCAACAAACTTTGTAACATGAGAAGACATACAATTTGGTCTGTTTAGATTATGTAAAAAAACTAAATATTGTTCTGTAAAACCTGAAAGAGAACAAAGTGATCATTTAAATATTTCATTATTTAACAGTGAAAAGTGTTCCAACTGTACCAGAAGAAATTTATGAAAAGTGAATTAGAGAATATTTCTATTTATTCATTCAATGAAAAGGCATTTTTGTGTCAGAGAGAACTGAATGTTCACAACACATTTTATTGGGAAGAGGTTATGAATGAATCAATACACAAATGTTTAAAAAGGTTAGCAAATTTTATTGCATTAATAATATTATTAATGTTATTTGAAAGTATGTAAGAACAGATTATTTAAATCAATCATAAGTTATGTAAAGGGAGTTAAGATTTATAATTTGACTAATTTGACTAAACATAAATTAAATTCTTTGAAGTATTTAAAAAGTATGACACATTTTTTTAGTAGTATGTAAGTCAAATGAAGGTGGTAACATAGTTTTAAGTTGGTTTGAATAGGATAAAATGTGTAAAACCTTGTTGAATGATGACAATTAATATATTAAAGTGCATAAGAATTTGTTTTTGAATATAATGCAAAGTTATTCCATTTTCTTCAGAGAGGAACAAGGTTATTTATTTATTTATTTATTTTAAATGATGAAGATGTGAAAGTTTTCGTATTTGAAATATCCACAGATGAAGTTATTTTATGCCATATCTAAAATATATAAAGATCAGTGTAGTCCGTCAGATAGTCTGATAATTTCAGGTGTTGTTGAGTTCCAAGAAACAGATGGTATACTGCTGGATAAAAATTTAAAACAGTTTCTCCATCAGAGTGAAATGTAAAGAACATTACTGATGGGGTAAAAAAGTTTGGAATGAAGGTTATTTTTGTTTGGTACTGGACGTAAAAAAATGTAAATACTTCCATATAACACAAATATGGTTTAAAGGCAGTAGGATATTGTTTGGCAGAAGGACTATATTTATATTTTGTATTGTTATTGTTGCAGTTTTGTTTGTCTCATAATATATAATAAGGAATACTTTTACACATGATAGGAACAGCAGTGGGATCTCTGTTTACTCTGTTATGTTAATGATTTATTGTTCTTCTGTAAGGGTGAAGTGGAACACATTAGAAGTGTTTTCATCTAAACAGTAATAGTTAGGGATATAATTTGTTTATGAAATAATGAAAAAAATAAATACATTCTGTAGATATTACCTTCACTAGAAAAATATAATAAAATACAAAGCAAATGATTTAGAAAATCTAAATCTGCTAATATTTTTGAACACTAGCAATGCTCACCCTTATCATTTGATACACTTTATGCCCAGTTGGAAAATGTAGTAGAATTAGGAAGAATACAACATGAAAATTGGAAATGGAATGAGCTGTGGTAGAAATGGAAACTAGGGTAAAATTGAGAGAATATATACAAGAAATGTTTAATTAGGTGAAGAATCAAATATTTGGAAATATGGAGACACTTAAAACAATTATAAATATGTTTGAAATTTGTCAAGTAGGAAAAGGGAAAGTGTATGAATAAAATAAATGTAAGCAAATGTGTTTTTGTAACTAAATATACATTTCCAGTAGGTTGTGTAGCATTATGAAACATTGGTATATTTTTTTCAGATAACATTTTAAGAAGGTTTTTTTCCACATTAATTTTTTTCTTTTAAAAGGCATTACATTTGGGTGAATTACTCTCTTTTAAAATGTATTTACAAACAAGGCTTTTGGATTTTAATATTTGTGGAATGTATTCTTGTGGTAGGTGCAGTGTTTGCAAATATTTCCTAAAATATAAGGAACCCAGTATAAATAATAATGAGTCGAAATTAGGACAATGGTATTCATGTTGCAGCAAGCTAGTTGTTTATGGAATTAAATGTGAATGTACAAAGCCTAAATGGTATAGTGTGCAAACAATAAAAATGGAAAAATATAGGATACAGAAATATTGAAGGTGATTAAATAGAAGGGAAACAGAGTGCTATAGCAAGGCACATCCTAGGACATCATGGAGGGAAGCTGGATTTATGTTTAGTGTTCTTGAAAGAATATGTTTACCTGGGGGTTAACAGCACTGAATGCTCTTGAAGCACAGTTAATTTTTAAATTTACTACTGCCCTCTTTTGGTTTAAACAATGGGCTACCATATTATGTTAATAAATTAAAAGTAAAAAAAGTAACATTAATGTAGGTTAAGAAAAAAAATGAATGCATCAGTGACATTATTTTTATGTTCCTGTTACTTTAAATTCATTATATATTATCAAACTAATGAATTGCTCATTAATGAACGTATAAAAATTATTGGGATGTGGTTGTTTATTTGATTTGGTTTCCTCTCCTTGGAAAGCTGTCTGCTGAGGTGCTAGGAAAATAAAATAATTTGTTGCCAGAACATTTGCTTCCTTTTTGAGAAAACATCAACCATGGAGGTGTGCTTTAGCGTGCACCCCCCCCCCCACAAATGGTTAAGAACACCCATTTTCCATGTCTCACCATCAGGCTCCAAAGCTACTAATTCAATGCCTGTTGCCTGGGCCATAGTTAGTACTTTACCCCTCTATGTCACTAGTAAGGTCTAAAAGATCACAGTCTTAGCTCTCAGCTTCTTAGCACAAAAAAAATATGCACAAAGCCAAAAATAATGAGGGGGATAAAGCTCCCAAAATAGGGACGAATTTTACATATTGTTCTTATAAACCTAGAAAGTTGCCTTAATAAAAGGTCTTGGGTTACCATGTATGTAATGAAGGCTATGAAGTCAGAAACTCAAATGCCTGTCACTATATAATGAATTCAGTCCTCACTGATTTGCCACAAAAACTCAGAAAACCACAAACTGTATGAGGAACAGTCCAAAAATATGAGTCAAAAATCTGGACATTCTGCAAAAAATCTGGACAGTTTAGAGATATGATTGCGGTCATATAAAGCTTGATACTACAGACTTCGCTATTCACAAAAAAGGTTAAAGGAAATCATGGAAAAGGGAGAAACCTGACTTTTGGCTTCTGTATCAGAATGAAGCCACTGGAAAGTACAACACTAAACAGAATGAAGCCACTGGAAAGTACAACACTAAAGAGAGGAAAAAGCAGCTACTAGCAAGATAGCAGGACTAGGAAAGGTCTCCCAATACTGCCAGAGGAAGGTAAGGCTGTAGAAGGAGCAAGAATATATAGCTGGAGAGGTTTCATTTAATGTCTCCCATCTCATAGCACTGGTCTATTCAAAGATCATAAAATAATAGGTTAGGTTATTATATAAATTGGAGGGGTGTGGTAAGGGGAAGCATTACAGGGTACTGCTTGGTAGCAGAAACCTCACGCATATGAGCTTATCCATGGTGTAAGAAGGTGAAATTTACAAAGGAAATATGGCTGTTTTGATTCAAGTAAGAATAAAAGAAATGTAATGTAAAGAGAATATTAAACAGAGCAAAGGAAGGAAAAGGTTGCCTTAATTCAGTTGAAGTAACCTATGACAGGGGACAGAGAGACAAAAGAGTGTCTTTCACAGAGGGAAAACTGCAGCCATCAAGTACCAGGATGGAAGGTGGTAAAAGGGTTTTAACATCACGATGCAAACTGATTTATTGCTATGAAATCAAAATATTTAATATATTGTTGCCCTCAGTATTAAGTTAATAATTGAAAAACATGCCTGAAGTACTTCTTGCTAAGTGACAGGTAACTAACACATGGAGTACCTACAACACATGCTGTACTCAAGATTTTTAATGGGTGCATACTAGATACCCATGCCTCAGACAAGTGAATCTCTACAGGTCATCCACAGCCTGCTGACAATACATACTATCAATGTATACACTCAGCAAATGCACACAGCAATATATTTTAGTAGCACAGTACTTATTTATTTATTCATTTATTTATTTGACAGTTGTTTACCGGGGTGGTCTGACTGGGTCTACAGAATCCATTTTCAGCAGAGGCCTGGGGAGAAGAGCTCCACATACAGTGCAGTACAAATACATTGTATTGCATGCTCAGCTATTTATATAGTCAGAAAATAAGATTACTAGAACAGTTTTGTAGAAAGGGGGCTATACCTTACTACAGCTTCTACTGAATGTGGCTTCATTCTCAAACAACCAACAATACAAGACAGCAGTCCTTCTTCCTGGAAATAATTTATTGATGTTCACAATTTACATACCGGTTTCAGCTGCATAAGCCTTCATCAGTGTAAAGAACCATTGTTACATCAGACCATTAAATACTTTCTACTTACACCCCATTGGTCAATCACAAACAATCATTTAACCCTGGTGGAAACAACCTCCTAACCTGATAATCCACCTTTTTTCTTTTTGATCCAGTAGTTTATGACTGTACCTGCACAGAATTTGGTTTTTCATCCAAACACCCACTGAAGCTCTATATAGTAACACAGAGGTTGCACCATATTGGAGATAAAGGGAACACTTCATTTTACTGAGGATACAGCACCCTATAGCTTCAATTAATGGCTTGACTCTTCCCCAAAATAATCAAATCATACTGACTTGTCTTGGATCCATAGGAGTGATCCGTTGCTTGTTAAGTTGCAGGAAATCTGAGAATCTAATATTAATCCCCCTCTGCCTGACCAGCAGTTTGAGAAATGTTAATGGATTCAACCCATGTGTAAAAAAATCCAAGTAACTTGAGCTGGTGGCCATTTTAGTTCAAACTTCAAAAGTACAGCAGTAGGGTTTACATATATGACAGACACTACCCTCACATCCCTTGTTAATTGTGTCCTTAATATTTAAATGTCTATTTCAAATTATTCATTGTACTCTGTATGCCTACATGGTTTATAATTGTCAAAATCTAGCCTTTTTCACCACAAAATATTATAGTATGAAATGGCACTTATCCACTCCCAATGTGCCCTAATGAATGGGATATGATGTTCAAGTCTGACAAAGGAATCTGACATTGAACCCAGTAGAATAATGGAGGAAAGTTAGTTATCTTTTCAGGGTGCTTTCTGATCATAATCAGAAAGTTTGCAATATAAATCTTCAAGAAGACTGTACCGAGTATAAATGTACAACAGAAATTAAACATACATTGTAAAGCAAGCCCAAATGTCCATGCTTCCTAAAATAGTTTATGGTTCTTAACAGCATCTGATGCACTTTAGATGCAGCCAATGAAAAAAATCACGGAGTGTCTCTCTGCTCCCTCTATGATGTAAACAATTAGTTTCTATGCTGCTTGATGGTTATTACATTTGAAAATATTTATGCAGTCTACTACCTTTTTTCTACCAACAGATGGAGGAATTTGGAATCTACACCCAGAACAAAAGTGCCAGTGTTTGGAGAAATACAATGAGCGCAGTAAAAACTTCATACTGCATTCTACAATGACCACAATTGAGCTTCTGGCTGAGGAGTCCTCTTTATACTTTAGATTCAAAGGTGCACCTGTCATAATAAAATATAAGCAATGTAAGAAAAAGGTGGTTCTGTGTAACATGACAATGCAGGCAGTTACTTAATCATGATAAAGATCCACCCTGATGAAAAGATAAGGTTGAATATCAGAAATGCTGGCAGACAACAAGCCTTCTTTTCATTACATAGACAAAACAAAACGAAAATAAATATGGGATAAAAGCCTTGGCTATGTCTGTATTTTCCTAGCATGTATAACAGGAATTAATAGAAATCAGAATGTTATTATATGGCTTCTTAAATTCTTACTGTTGGCTTAAATAAAAAGTTTCTCCAACAGTTTTAGGAGCTTTACAGAAACAAGCAATCATGTGACTAGTTAGCAAATGTAACTAGGCATAGTCCATCTATTCAAATGTGCACATTTTTTATACTGAGCATACGAAACATCATAGAGCAAATCTCCAAGGATATTTTGCACAGTCTAACGTCTGCAGTACAAATCTGTGCACAGCAGATAGGAATATTCCTACCAAAATAGCCTAATAAAGTTGCAGTGAGTAACACCTAAAAATGATACTTACATAAGTGTACAATGACTAAAGGTTAGGTGGACAGGAGCAGCATTAAATGAATAAATAAACATGCACACAAAAGTATTTATGTATTGCACATTTAGCAATATATCAAGCAAAAGAACAAATTTCCCATATTATAATATATCTAATAAACATGTCACTTACAGAAGGGGAAAACAAGTTAGATTCTTAAAATCTTTGGCTGTAGACAGTAACAGAAAATCTTAAGAAACTGTATCTCACAATATATTTATAGTAATCTTTGCATATGCATATATACAGTGTGGGGGATAAAGGCGATGTTAAGAAAGTGCATGAAAGTGCATAAAAATAGCAAAATACTAAAATGTTTACTTTAAGCAATAGTAGGATAGAAATGGTTGAAGAATATGTTTTATACTCTAGTCATGGGATCTATATAAAGAGGAGGAACTAAAGCCAAGGTGCTAATGACAGGGCAAAGTTAATGCAAATAAAGGATGGAAGGGGTGATAATGAAGTGATATGTGAAAAAAAGTGAGTGTGTTGGAAAGATATTGCATTGTGTTACCTAAATAAGGTGAGGTGGTGAAAGGCAGAGATGCCAACAGATGGGCACTTTAACTGGAATGCA
The DNA here is from genome assembly GCF_019279795.1 of Protopterus annectens. Taxonomy (NCBI): domain Eukaryota; kingdom Metazoa; phylum Chordata; order Ceratodontiformes; family Protopteridae; genus Protopterus; species Protopterus annectens. Next base: position 480,148,232 of record NC_056725.1, on the reverse strand, counting down.
GACCAAAGGAAGGGGGCTGCATGGAATAAAACAGTGTGGCTGTTATGGCACAGTGAGATAAAAGCAATGAATGAGTAAGAATTACAATGGTAGTTTTCAGGTAAGTATAGGATAGTTACAAAGGTGTGCCAAAGGCAAGCTTAACTGACCATGCAGGTCAAATGTGAGTACAAAACACAAATTTATAGCTACACCACATTTGTCAGTATCCCCCAATCTGTTATTTTTGTCATTTGTCTGTT
>NC_056725.1:480017990-480142990 GCF_019279795.1 Protopterus annectens | reverse complement strand
CTTTTCTCCTGCATGACAAACATTTGCTGTAAGATTGTCTAACTAAGCAGGAAAACACAGTTCAATATATAACTTGACTATAATCTTTTAACAATATTTATGAGTTACATTTGTCATTTTTCTCTCTTAGTCTTACCACCTCTGCATAACGTAATTCAGCTGACCCCCCTCACTCTCCACAAACAATGTTGCTGTTGACATCCCTTGCTCATCCCATTTTCCCTTTCTGATAACTGACCACCAGAATTCCCTGCTTGGATCAATATGTTATTTCCCTTCGTTGAGTCCCACTAGAAGTGAAAAGGTTGCTCATGTTATGAACCCCTGGTAAATGCATTTAGGCTTCAGCTCACTGGTGTACATCTGCACCCCCAATTCAACAATCTTATGAACCTGACTCTACGTAGATCTGCTTCAGAGTCTCCACGTGTTTTTCTTATCTGTTTTTCTACATTTTGGTTCATATCACAGGCATTGTCCTGCCTGTTTTCTAATGTTTTGTGCATTGAAATATCTTTATCTGCCTTTATCAGGCTAACAGTGAAAACCTGAATTCAGTGAGTTATATGTATTTTTCATTTTAAGGAACAAAAAAATAAGACCATTATAATTATGCAGAAAAATGAATAAGAAGTATATTGCTATTACACTGCACACATTTATTCTGTATATTTTAGTCTCTGTTCCATCGATATCACAATTCATCACCAGCCCACCCAATATGATGTTCTAGCGATCACCTTGAACTGGCTTGTTCCTCAGTACTGTCAAATGCATTTTATTCAGAAATGGATGTGAGTGTGTCCTAAATGGAATACTATATGGCTGGACATACACCAACACATACTGTATTTCCCAAGCATATGTAAGTTACTAATCAGAGAGGTGCCTTCACCTTATTGAATTAGGTCAACATTAAAAAAAGATGAAGTTAAAAAAATTCAGTCTCAGAGAAAATTATGAGACAACAGGCATTTTGTGACATTTGCGCATACCCTTCTTCAGTCTCTGTTAACCTTCAGCTAAGAGATGAAAAGAGATGAATTATGTTTTGTCTTCTTTAAAACTGACCTGCCGGGTAGGGAAGCAACAGGTCATAGCTCTCGACCTCTTAGCACAAGAATCAGGGGAAAAAATGGTCAAATACAATGAGGGATACAGGGCCAAAATCAGGGACTCATTTTAAATATTGTTCTGCCATATTTAGAAAGTTACTAAAATATGCTTTTAACATGCATTATCTGAGGGATATGAGATCAGAAACTGAAATGCCTATCATTATTTGGTCACTGCAATCCTCAACAGTTTACAAAAAAAACAAAATATTATGAGTAACTTACCAAAATGATATGTATTATGATCATGAACATTCAAGACCTATGCAACAAGCTAATCAAACAACTAACATAAAAGTTGAATTTGGCAAGTTCAGCAACATTATTCAAGAAGAAAAGCTAAGTATCAGCAATGAACTATCTATCATAGGTTGATAGGTAAGTACTAGGCTAGCTGCTCTTGTGAGCCATTTTAAACCTAGTCAGTTTCCCTTTTTATGTTCGAATGTACCTATCCCATTTGGTTAGAGACTGTCAAACAAATCCCATGGTAAATAATTATATATTAATCTTAATGATAATAACTAGGATCATATCATATGCATTGGGTAATGCATTTAGGAGTAGCTTTACCCCAGGACTGCTTCATTAGTAGCACAGGGAGCAGTCCTGGGGAAAATTTTCTGTTTCCCATCCATAGATTCAAGCTGCACTTGAATATGGACAGGGATGAGCTTCATTTTATAAGGATGGGGAGTCGGTTCCAGAGGAGTGGTACCCTCTGCAGGATATACATGTCTCTCCAAACCATTCTGTTGATGTTGCTTAGGAGATTTACATCCTTAGACAGAGTATGTCTGATGCCATTTGATATGCTCATGTGGAGTGAATCCATCAGTACTGGGTCAGAGGAAGCCTTACATACCAGACACAAGTCAGCTCTTAGCAGTCTGTAGGATACTAAGTGTGATGCCCATGCCCTGGCCCAGCAATCAAGGACCCTCAATCCTCACCACTAACACCAGTGAGGGACTTCTCATATAGGAGGAAAGGATAACAAATACACACAGTAAAGTGCAAGTTCCCTTAAGTGCATGCAGAGATCACAGTCAGTCTGGGGCTGGTCGCTCCCTTGCTCACCAGGTCCCCAATAAGACTCTCCACTGGCACAGCTATAGGGTCCAGATCTCAGCCTAGTGGGCAAGCTAAAACCTCCAGCACCTTTTCTGTCCCACCAATGCTTCATGTCCCTGCCCAAGTAGCTGACACACACACACACACACACACACACACACACACACACACACACACACACACACACACACACACACACACTTTGAGAAGAGGTTATACAACCACACAGACACTCCTAGGGAAGGCTGGCACAGGTTCTCCAACTGTGCCCCTTTTGCCCAGACTATACGGTAGAAATCACTGCCACTACCCAGCTAATATTTATCAGCTACTAAAAAGGCCCTTATGAAAGGGTGTCCAATTATTACTGTGCAATATTATTATCCAATTGGTAGTATAGCCCACGGCTAAAGCTATTGGAGTTGCTTTGTACAATTTTACCAAAGGCACGCAGGTACTCTAAAGAGCTTAAATTATCTCTACAAAAACAGCCACAGTTGAGAAGGTTTAAACATATTTAATAACAAATAGTCAAAACACAAGACAATACGTTTTACTACACAGTGCTAGTCAAGAGTTCAGAGATCACAGAGAAATACTTAAAATAATTCAGTAGTACAGTTCTGACATCACAGAAAAACAGCCTAATATTTCTAGTTTCTAGCTATTTCTAAGAGAAAACACAAGTCTAAGATAAACTTGCATGTAGAACACAGGACAGTGCTGATGAGTTGGATAGTCCAGACAAAAATGATTAATGCTCTCTGATTCTCTCTGTTTTTAAAATCACATTCCTGGTTCACATTACATCATTCTTCACACTTTCCTGGGATTCCCAGGCTGCAGGCTACATTCTTTGGTAAGCTCACACCAGGTCAGGAAGCAAAGCCATTAAGGACATTTATGCATGCAAATTCTGGCCATTACTCTGGCCTTAAAACAATAGCAAGAATTCCTTCATCTAGACTGGCCGGAGCCAACTTTAAAGATCAAAGACAATCATAAAATGCTTGACTTGGCTTCCTTACAGCAGAGTGCACTGTTGTAACATTTTCTTTCAGTTCCACGGGTAACACTATTTTTACCATTTAAGACAACAAGTCTGTAGTTTACATTAATATTTACAGCTGACAGAATTATCTCCAAAATTCTATCTGGCTAGGCTGGCAGCCTTCATCTATCTTCACCCAATCGTCACATATCCCCCACCCGGAGAACTCAAGCTAGTTTTTCAAGTGACCCTTGAGAAATGCTTCTTGAAGAGTTATGTCTTTCTGAGTATACCTTACCCAATTCCCTGTCTTGAGAGCCCATCTGCATTGGCATTGCTAATCCCACTGCGGTGCTGCATGGACATATCATATGTTTGCAACCCCAGGCTCCATCTTAGCAACTTGGCATTTTACTGGCTGGCTCTGTTTAACCATGTTAGGGGGTTGTGATATGTCATAACAGTGAATTTCCTTCCATACAGATAAGGTTGAAGTTTCTGCAGTGCCCACATTATGGCTAGATATTCCCTTTTCTACAGCTGCATAGCATTCTTCCCTGGGTTGGAGCCTACGACTGAGATAAACCACTGGATGCTCTTCCCCCGCTGAAAAAATCTGGCTAAATACAGCCCCCACCCCATGGTTCAAAGAATCCATTTGCACAACAAATTATTTGCTGTAATCTGGACTGGCTAACATAGGAAGTCTTCCCAAAGTTTCTTTAAGCTTCTGGAATGCCTGCTCACATGCTGGGGTCCACACTACCTTATCTGGCCTGTTCTTCCTTGTCAGGACTATGAGGGGTGCAGCTATGGTACTGTAACTGGGGATGAACTTTCTGTAGTACCCTGGCTGTAGATGGCAATATCATCTAGGTAAGCAAGGGCAAACCCTCCTGCTCCTGCTAGGATATGATATACCAGCCTCTGGAAAATCGCTGGGGCATTTTTCATTCCAAAGGTCATCTTTGTGAACTCATACAACCCAAAAGGAGTAAAAAAAGCTGACTTCTGTCTAGCACTGGGAGTCAAGGGCACCTGCCAATTAACCTTGGTAAGATCAATGGTTGTAAGATACTTAGCCCCACCCAGCTGTTCTAGGGCCTCATCTATCATAGGCATGGGGTAAGCATCTGACTCTGTGTGATTATTTAATTTCCTGTAGTCCACACAGAACCTGGTGCTGCCATCCTTCTTTGGCACCAGCACCACTGGGGAGGTCCAGGGACTGTTGGACTCTTGAATCAACCCTAGTTCCAACATCTTCTGTACCTCTTCCCTCAGAGTCTGTATCACTCTCTCAAGCATTCTGTAAGGGGCCTGCCTAATAGGCTTTTGGGGTCCTGTGTCCACTTGGTGCTGCTCCAGGTGGGTGCACCCTGGTTTCCCAGTGAACATGTACCCAAATTCCTGCAACACTGCTCGGATTTCTCAAACCTGGGTAGGAGATAGCTGCTGGGGCACTGCTACCCTTTCCACTGAGGTGTCAGCCCAAGCCTCACTGAGGAGATCAGTCCCCAGATCTCCCTCAGACTCCTCCTGCAATCCACTGCAAATGCTCAGCACAAGGGCCTCCCTATCATGGTAAGGTTTCATCACATTAACATGGTACAATTTGTGGCCATGCCATCTGCCTAGCAGTTCCACCATGTAGTTAACATCACTTACCTTTCTTACCAGCTTGTAGGGTCCCTCCCAAGCTACTTGCAGTTTGTTGTGTCTGACAGGAATGAGAACCATTACCTGCTGCCCCACAGCATACTCCCTAGCTCGCTCATTCCTGTCATACCACATGCTTTTCTGTTGCTGGGCATCTGTCAGGTTCTTCTGGACCAAGACTATGAGTTCCCTGAGCCTTTCACTGAGGTTTAGGATGTATGCCACAACAGACTCCTTGTAAGACTCACACTCACATTCCCACTCATCTCGAATTAAATCTAGAGGTCCCCCTCACACTATGCCCATACAGCAACTCAAAGGATGAAAAACCTGTGGATTCCTGGGGAACCTCTCTGTAAGCAAACAACAGATGGGGCAAATATTTGCCCACTCCCTCAAACTGATCTGCAAATGCCCGTAGTATGGACTTTATGGTAGAGTTTAACCTCTTAACAAGACCATTAGTCTGGGGATGGTAGGGGGTGGTCTTCATGTGCTTCACCCCACAGGATTTCCACAGAAAAGCCAGCAGGTCTGACATGAAATTAGCACCTCTGTCAGTCAGTATTTCTTTTGGGAAACCTACCCTGCTGAAAATCTCTAACAAAGCATTTGCCACCTTCTCTGCCTCAATGGAGGACAAAGCCACCACCTCAGGGTATCGTATAGCATAATCCACTACCACTAGGATATACTTTTTCCCCTGTGGAACTTGGGGTACTCAGAGGACCCACAATATCCATAGCTACCCTCTGAAATGGCTTGTCAATCACAAGCAAAGGCATCAAAGGAGCTCTCACCTTGTCTCCTGCCTTGCCTACCTTTTGGCACTGCTACAAGTCCTGCAGTACCCTGTTACATCTCTGGAAATTCCAGGCCAATAGAAGTTCTGCATAATATGCCTCTTTGTATGTTTTATGCCCATATGATGTGCAAAGGGAATATGATGGGCTATGGCAAAAGCACCAGATGGTAGGCTCTAGGCACTACCAACTGCTGTAATCTCTCACCTTCTAGCCCTCCCTCAGGGGTCCACTCTCTGTATAGTAACCCTTTGTCCCAGTATACAGATTCCCCCTTTCCTTGATAATCAGGTACCTCCCTAGCTACCTGGCTCAGGCCTTGCAATGTATGGTCTGAGAGCTGAGCCTGTCTCAACTCTTCCTTGTAACCCTTCCCAGCTCCCCTTCCACAGGACGTCTGGCATCCTCTGAGAGTGGTGCCTCACTTTCAGCCTGGGTACTCCTACTCACCTCTACCTTTGTCCAAGGTACCATCAGTACCCACAAGCAACTATGGCTCACCTTCAGTCTCACTGCTACAGGGTAGCTTTCCCCCTGAAGTAACCTCCTCACCAGTCCTGGCCGCAAGTATGCAGTCTGTCTGGGTCTCCCCCAGACTACCAGACCCACATGCCTGTCTCCTATCCTTACTGCATGCAACTGCATAAGCACATGGTACTGCTTCATCCAAATCCTTCCCTATCAGGACATCTGCAGGATGGTAGTTTGGTACCCCTGTTGTCTCAAGACAACCTACTATTGGCATTTTTGTCTTTTCCACTTACTGGCTCCCTTGCCTTTTGTTCCCCGCCTTGCCTCAGTGGACACCTGCATGCCACATGGCCCCACTGGTTGCATTCAAAACATTTAACCCTAGCTCCTGGATGTGTACTTGGACTAGTGGCTTCCCCCGCTACTGGCAGATTCTGTTGGGACAGTCTCTGCTGCCAGCCCTGGGTTCCTTTAGACCCATGAGCAGTACTGGTGGTCCCTTTCCTGTACAGGGCTGCCCTGCTTGCCAGGTATAGGTCTCTCTTCTCCCTTCTTCCTCAACTCATCTGAAGTAGCACATTGTGTATCAGCTAACAAGATCCTCATGTCCTCAGGCAAAGTGCTAAGTGCTTATTCCTTCACCAAAAGGTCTGTCAGCCCTTCAAAAATGGTGACCTGACATCCACTCACCCACCTATGTAAATAGGTGCCCAGTTCAGCAACATATTCACACACACTTTCATCTGCCTTGCGTCTATGCTCACAAAACTTTTTCCTATACATTTCAGGTGTTAGCTTAAACAATTCTAACAAGTGATTTTTAACAGCAGTACAATCAAAACATGCAATGTCAGACATTTTTGACAAAACAGTTACAATTTTACAGTGGAGTAAGGGAGTCAGGAACTGTACCCAGAGCCTTTGGTCAACATCATACTGTTTGCATACCCTCTCAAACATATGAATGAAACTATCAAAAGTATCACCCTCTTTAAACTGCAGAAGAAATTTACTGACCAGTTTTGCTTTTGGGGTCCGTTACTCCCTTTCCCATTACCTCTACAACTCTGGTGAAGATTCAGCATCTCCTTCTCATGCTGCCTCTGCCACTCCTTTTCCTTGGCTTCCAGGCATAGCAGTTTCACATTCTCCTCAGCCTGTAGACAACTCAGTCTCTCCACTGCTTCTATCTCCAAATGCCTGGCCTCCAACTCAAGTCTCTTTAGCTCCAGATAGATTTTTAAGTCCTCTGCAGAAAGGTTGAGCAGTCCATTCTCAGAGGGTATTATATCTCCACTGCCAGTCTGATTGTCCTCCTGGTTGCTGTTTTCTGATGCAGTTGTAACCAAGGCTCCAATCAGGTCTGCCTTAGTCAGGTTTCCATGCACCAGTCCCCTAGCCTGGCACATCTCACCCAGCTGGCTCCTTGTCAGCTCTCCATACTCCTCTGCTGACATGCTGACTGTTTACCCTGACTAACTAAGCTAAACAAAGAAATAAAACAATTATGATCTGAACTCTGAGTATTCACTGCGTGGCTCATTTAGAGTACAAACACCTTCAAAGCTCAGTGTACACAAGGTACAGGAATTCACTCTACCCACACCACTACAAACCAATTAGTATTTGCCACCAATTAATATGTGATGTGGATATCCCACCACTGCAAAAATAATTAATATGTGATGCCCATACCCTGGTCCAGCAATCAAGGACCCTCAATCCTCACCACTAACACCAGTGAGGGGTGTATCATAAAGGAGGAAAGGATAACAAATGCACACAGTAAAGTACAATTTCCCTTAAGAGCACACAGAGATCACAGTCAGTCTGGGGCTGGTTGCTCCCTTGCTCTCCAGGTCCCCAGTAAGACTCTCCACTGGCACAGCTATAGGGTCCAGATCTCAGCTTAGTGGGCAAGCTAAAACCTCCAGCACCCTGTCTGTCCAACCAGTGCTTCGTGTTCCTGCCCAAGTAACTGACACATACACACACACACAACACACACACACACACACACACACACACACACACACACACACACACACACACACACACACACACACACACACACACACACACACACTTTGTGAATAGGTTATACAACCACACAGACACTCCTGGGGAAGGCTGGCACAGGTTCTCCAGCTGTGCCCCTTTTACCCAGACTATACGATAGAAATCACTGCCACCACCCAACTTAATATTTATCAGCTACTAAAAAGGCCCTTATGAAAGGGTGTCCAATTATTACTGTACTGCGTACGCTGGTAGTGCACGTGGAATTGGATCGTACCTGAACTGCTCGGTGGCCATATTTGGCATTATACCGCCTACGCTACGCCTGCACCTGGCACAAGTTTCATGAATCCCGGGGACAATCTTTATGGCCTAAATTAAGTAATTTAATTTTTTACTAATTTCCAAAGTCTTTCTGTACAGCTTACTGTATATAAGTTGACATGGATCACTTATGATCTTCAAGTATCTAACTGAATTGTTGAAACTACTGTTTGTAAAGCAGATAACTCACACATAACAATCCAGACTTAAACAAAAAATCTATCAGACTCTGAAATATTTCCTGATACAAAAACTAACAGTTAAGGTAATGTAACAAAGAATGCTGCATTCTGTTGAAAAGAAGAAGAAGAAAAAATAATCAGAATTATTTATTTTGTTTTCAACAACTACCAGAAACAAATTAGCATATGTAGGGTCATATGCTGTCCCCATGTCTGTTTCATTTTTCTGTAAATAAAAATGATTGTCAAACTTAAACGTATTGCATATAAAACAAAAAATTGAGAAGAAACAAAATGAAATACTACTGGAGTCCCTTATTTAGCTTCAATTTTGATGATACTGAATAAGGTATTTTGGAATTTTATAAAGCAATGATTAATTCTTCTCCACAATATTTAACCAACTTTATACAAAGCATTGCTAGTGTTTTTCACATATGACTCAGAAAGTGACTGAAAATCATTCTTCTTACAAGTGGCTGAAAAAAGAAGTCCAGAGTCGGTCCAATTCTGTGCTGAGAAGAACCAGTTCTTGACACTATGGTTAAGCCTTAAGGACACAACAAGTTTTTAGGAACTATGTATATTAAGTAAGTAATAGCATCCTTTGGTTTCAAAATGTAATACACAACACTGTAGCAGAAAATATATATATTAACTCTTTTTACTATGCTTTTATTATCACTGGTGATAAAACATTTATAAATAATCACCTTTCAATAGTAAGACAACATCACCCCCCTCATCAGCTTATCATATAATTACTTCATTCTAATGCTGATGTAACCATTTTAGAGCCAACCACCTAGGTTTAGTAAAACAATGTTTTCATTTCTCTTTTAAACTGGAATAATGCTTAATAATTAACTGTGTAAACTTTTTCAAAACATTTACAATAGCATTTAGCTTCAGAGGTATAAACAGACTATGATAGTTAAAAGAAAGCACCTTGAATATTTTTTGTCAAGACTTGGTCACATTGACTACTGTTGAAATTATACCCAAACTATTTGTAAACTTGAAAAAAGGGACTTGATGACAATGACAGCCTTGAATAAGTTGTATCTTTCACCTGGAGTAAATGCATCACTGCCTGCATTCAAAAGTTCATATTCATTTTAACCTCCCCCATGCTTCTCATTTCAAGCACATATAGATTCAATAACTTTTTATCAGAATCATTTTGTAGTCTTCACATTTAGTGTCTTCTTTATCTTTAAAAATACTCTGTTAATTGTTTTACAAAATCTGAATAAGTCACTTAATCACTTAATAAGTACTCATTCAGTAGAGGATGAATGTCACACTTCCATGCAATGGTCATAATTAAATGAAAGGATATGTATTTTTATCTCCTGCTATGGCATGAATGTTATCTGCCTTGACAGAACTTCTGCCTCATGCCTTTATGTGATTCTGACTTCAGCTGCCCTAATGCTATTACTGGAAATATTTCAAGCAGAATATTCTTTCATTCTTGATGTGGACTAAGAAACAGTGACATCTTTTCTGGTGCATTTGTTCTTATCAGAGCATTGGTCATATTATTCCCTGTGTTGCCAGTAAATAAACCATTTTTTGTGCTCTGCAGTATCTCAGACATGCTTGATTTTTTCCTTCCCTCCTTTCTTTTCTTAATTGGTTATTCAAGAAATGCCTCGCATCTTGAAAAAACTATAATTCACTTTTTTCAGTCTAAATATTCTTGTGTTCATCTCTGATTATTAGATTCTGTAACCAATCCATAATTCAAGCCAAGGAAACATTTCCAAATTTCCAATAAATCTCTCTCATCTCCACCAAAAAGAAAGGCAAGCAACTTATCAACTCTTAGTCTTCTGGAATAATTTATTTCTAGAAGAATTTTCTTTATAAGTGTTCAGCTTGTTTTTTATCAGTTTGGACAATTTGTTTGCCTGTTCCATCACAGATTTTGTTGTGGCCAACTAGAAGAACTTTTTCATTTACTAATAAATGATTTTCTATCAGCAGAATTTCTTGCCTCCATTAGAACCTGCTGCATGCCTTCGGTAAACAAGTGCCTGAAGCAAATTAAGACCTTATCTCCAGGCAGTCAGAAAAAGTTTGGGTCAGGGTGAATCAAACACCCCTGTTTTTGTGTGAGTGGATCCATTCTGTGTGGAAGCTAGTGGCAATTGCCCCTGGCTATTTTCAAAAAAAAGGAAAACCACTGTTGCCTGGGCAGAAGGAATTACCACAATGATCTTAGGGGATTTCTTCTGAATCTTCAGAAATACTCTGGATATAACTGGAATGAGTAGAAAAGCATACAAGAAAATTCCTGTCCAAGGAAAAGAAAAGGCAACTGTCTTCCAGGCCTTCTTGCATGGAGTGCTGGAGCGGAATTTTGCCAGCTGATTGCTCAGAGAGCAGGTAATGAGATCTGTTTGAGGAACTCCCCACAGATGAATCAATGCCTGGAAGACCCGCTGATCTTGTTTCCACTCATGAGGATCTTCCTTTGTCCTGCTCAGCTTATCTGCCACACAGTTTTGCTCTGACAGGATGTAGGATGCCTATAGAGTAAGATTGTGCTGTGAAACTATATACCAAGCTAACATTACTAGTCTGCAAAGTGGGCAAGACCTGGCTCCCCCTTGACTGTTGATGTACCATATAACTGTGGTATTATCTGTAGCAATTTAAATAGGTCCAGGAGACCAAAGTTGTTTCAGAGAGTTGTGTGCCTTAATCAGAGCAAGCATCACTTTATATGTATGCAATTGCATTTACCATTGGTCACTCAAACACTTTGCGCTTTTATCCTTTGTGAAACTGCTCCCCAAGCAAAGTTTGAGTCATCTGTGGTGACTGACTGCTTTGGAGTAGGAGGGGAGAAGGAGGGACCTGGATTTAACAATATTTGCTTTTTCCACCAAGTGATTTCTCTTGTGACAAACCCCAGAACTGGGATTTGAAAACATAATAGATGTTGGTGCTGTGACCAAAGAGACTTCAGATATCATTATATCTTTCTCATGTGGAGTCTTGCAGAATCATGTGAATCACAGATGCAGTGAGACCCAAAATCCTGAAGTATTCCCTTGCAGTGACCAAAGTCTGAGTAGAAAACCCTAGAAACAGATTAGGCATAGATCTATTTTTTTCATTTGGAAAAAAGTGAATTGAACTGAGACATCTATCAGACACCTCAGGAACACAATCCTGTGTGAAGGAGTCAAAAAGGACCTTTGAATGTAGTCTTGCAATAACAGCTTCAGTAAGCAATCTGTCAACTAAGTGAGAGGTTACTGACACTTTGAGAAAGACTTTGCATAGATAAGTGAGTCATCTAAATGGGGAAAATGTGGATACCCTGTAGCCTGCAATGAGCTATAACCAGAGCCAGACACTTTGTGAGCATTCTTGGTGCAGTGGATAATCCAAAAGGCAAGGTAGAGAATTGATAATGTGATCCAAACATATAGGTCCTTAAGAAACAGCTGAAGTCTGGATGAATAGGGATGCAGTGATAAGCATCTTTCAAATCAAGTGTTGCCAGAAAACTTAAATGAGGAAGTATAGGTTGTAAAGTGACTGCATTATTCTGAACTTGGGCACCATCACAAATTGCTTTAAGAAAGAAAGATCCAGAATTTGTCTCCAGGCATTTTTTTTCTTTCTATGGTATTAAAAACATCCTTGAATAAAAAACTTTTCCATCCTGGAAAGGAAGAACTGGCTCTAGCACTCCCTGAGACAGGTCTATATTAGAACATCGAATGTTTAATAGTTCGAATCACTAAAGGTCGACGTTTAATGATTGAACTATTAAAACATAGAATATTCATAAAAAAAATTTAAAAACAAAACAAAAAAAAAAACTAAAGGGTGTAGGCAAGGGGTCAAGCCCCCCTGCACTCCCCACAGCCCCCGCTACTTAAATATACTAACTCCGAGACCGCACTACATTGAAGTAAATGGAAATCTCCCCTTACAGAGATTTCCATTCATTTACATGTTCGATATTCTAAGCATTCGCTATTGTTCTGCCGACAATATCAGATTAAATATTGTCAGCTTTAGACAATGTAATATAGACCCCTGAGACAACAGGTGTTGAAGGACAGGGGGAAACAGAGGAGTCTGATCTGGTTTGCTGGATGAGGAATTACCCCCTGAAAAAATAGGAATTTCCTCCCACTACCATCTATAACCTTGATGAATGATCTTAAAAACCCATTTGTCTGAAGCTATCTGCTGCCAAGAGAAAAGTGAAGAGTCAGACATTCTGATGTGAAACAGGTGCAGAACAAACCTTTTTTCCCATTTTTGGAGCATAATTGCTAGTCTTCATGCAGTACATAAAGAATTATATATAGGTTTATAGGCCCCTACTATGCTTGCAGCCAAAGTGACCATTTAAAGTTCAGCCATAACATGAGAAACTAACAATGTCCCCCATTAAGTAGAATGTCATGCAGCTCTGGGGTTGTCAGGCCTGTTCTTATTCCAGGTTAAAGTTTGCAATCATGCATCCAGTTATTCAGACTATTTTGAAAGGTTGCTAGGGAAACCCTCTGTTTGATACGTAAGGACAACCTATATCAGAAGTAAAGAATATGTTGGATAAGGAACCTGTCAAGCTATCTTTTGTTGTTAATGTGATAGTGCAGATTTGGGTCTCTAGAGCTGGAGTTTTCTTTCCCACTGTTTGTGTTAATGTGAAGGAGCTGGGGGAGTGCAGCATTATTCAGAGTGTAGAAAGCTAGGCAGAGATCACCCTTCAGGAGACTTTATGACACTGAGAAGAAGGACAGAGTTTTCACTCCATCAGGTGATGCTAGCAAGACCCGTGATCTTTTTATTCTGAAAGTACAGAGCTGTATTCAGTTTGTTTAGGTGCTTAGTGAGTCACATGCTAAAGGGGAGTTTGTATTCAATGATGGGACTAATAAGAGATGAATAATGTGGGACTATAACTTCTTTTGACATTGAAAAGTTACAATGGATGATGCACTCTGCAAGATAAATTATATGGACTATGATGAGTTACCATGAACAATAACTTGTGTAAGGAAGAAGGATTTTCTAACCACCACAAACCCATATTGGAAAAGGTGAGTATGTTAAGAGCAAAGGTGCCCAAGTCTCTCAGTGTCAAAATGGGATTTAATAACTGCCTCCTGTTTGTAATCATCAGCAGACTTGGTTAGATTTTGTCCACTGATACCAGCTTTTAGAGAAATATATACAAAAATGGAGGGGGTCTAGGACAATGCCTCATGTGACACCACTGGTGATACTTTTCTATCTACAGCAAACTCCATTGATCTTAATGTATGGTTCTCTCAGATAGCCAGTTACCTATCCAGTGAGCTATGTATGGATTAATACTGAGTTGGGAGAGTTTGTCAGTAATCCAGTGGGGACAGGAGGTAATGTCTATAATCTTGGCAAGGTCCAGGTTGGTAGCATGGAATGGCCTTAGTAACTCTTAAAAAAAAAAAAAAACCATAACCTGACTGAACAAGCGTGATATATCTTTTACAAAGCCAAACTGGTATGGATCTAGGGATATAATATACTATATATATATATATATATATATATATATATATATATATATATATATATATATATATACCTTTGGCAAAGCTGGGAGCCAACACCTCCATCTTTAGATGCTGATTGTAAGGAGAAGGATCATATATTAACTTCTATAGATCAGATATCCTACTTTAACACAAATATGGTTATGATTATTTATCTTCTACTCTTCTCAGAATATGTTGCCTAAAAAGCAGGACATTTTTACTGTTTCTTTTGGAAACTGTTCTCCCCTAAACATAGATATGTAAAGCTCCTGTAACTTGATCAACCCAGGTCTCTAGCCATTAAGTAAAGTTATGTAATTGCTCACTATGACAGCAGATACACACATACCATTACTGTTGCTGTAGGATTCCTTTGTATACATTTCTGCTTAGCATTAGCATAACATCAGTCATTGGACAGATCTTTTCAACAGTGGATTTTAAGCAGTGGCTATTAGATAACATCCTGTCTACTAAACAGAGCAACTCACATGCCTTACACTGTTCTGTTCAGGTGTCCAACCAGAGATAGATAGATAGATAGATAGATAGATAGATAGATAGATAGATAGATAGATAGACAGATAGATCAACAGATAGATATATGACTGATAGAGAGGCAGGTCATGCTAGCTCAGCCTGGTGGATTTTTTTAGAAAAGGTCACCAATGCAATGGATGAAGGCAAAACAGTACACACCACATACCTCAACCTAGCCAGAGCTTTTGACACAATTCCCCACTCTAACATTGTGTAAATGTTAAATAAACTGGAAATAAAACCCCTCTGCCACCTGCCAGATTGCCAACTGGATCAAAGATAGGATGCAGTGATTCAAAATATGGGAATTTACTGTTACCTCCACAAAGAGACAAATCACCAGTGAAGCCCTCCAGAGTTCTTTGTTTGGCATTCCACTTTTCTGAAGTAAAAGCCAATGCCAGATGGCTCCAGCAGAGTTTGCAGAAGACTACAAGCTAAGAGCAGTCATTGAATTCCCTGGTGCCAAAATCATGGACTGAAAATAAATGCCAAAAATGTATTATTGTATAGAACTACCACATTGAAAATGCTTCCTCTAGCAGTTGACCGATATATTAGGGATTTAGGAACTTATTTGGACAGTGACCTAACACTTGACCAACATGTATCAACTGTTGTAAGAAAGTCCTTCTATATTGCACAACTTATAAACAAAGTGATTGCATCTAGATCTAGGGATGTCATTGTCCTCCTTTACTCAGCCCTCATTAGGCAGTCATTAAGTATAATGCCCCCTTTGGCATGTATCTGTCCAGACGCACCCAATAACAGGTAGCCCTACCTTATTAAAAGGATAGAAGGCCTATGAATCCTGTCCTGTATGGACCAATTCAAAGCCCTATCATTATACTTAGTGTGAAGTTTGGGTGAAGATAGATGAAGGCTGCCAGCCTAGCCAGATATAATTTTGGAGATAATTCTTTCATCTGTAAATATTAATGTAAACCACAGGCTTGTTGTCTTAAATGGTAAAAACAGTGTTACCTGTGGAACTGAAAAAATGTAACAACAGTGCACTCTGCTGTAAGGAAGCTAAGTCAAGCATTTTATGACTGTCTTTGATCTCGGCTCAGATATGCTAATCACCCCATGCGCAGTACTGCACCATGCAAATGAAGGTACATAGCGATTCATTAAGTGGTGCAGGCGTAGCGTAAGCCTACAGAAATGTAAACCAAAAAAAAATGGTTTACATTTTGCCAAACAGAACATCGGAGCTATGAAAGCGGACCAGACTCATGTATTACAAAGTTAACATATGCCAATGGCTAAATATACAGCCAATGGCATAAGAAAAGATGCACAACACCTAAAAAACAACATTTAATGTCATGTCCACAGTAACGCAAAGTACAGCTGCAGGGCATGTGTGCGCAAACGGGAACACAAGGAAAATATATACAAATGTCATAAAATCGCAATGTAATACAAATCATGATTTCACCATAATACTCAATGGTATGGATGGTACACCACAACCAAGATGCAAGGGTTGCTAAGGGTCTGTGACAGTGTTCAGCATGGTAACTATGAATTAGTAGTCAATGCTATGCAAATGAGGCAAGTAATAGTGAATCGCAAACGTCCCGCCGGACTAAGGATGTACCATACGGCACAGCGCTACAACACCGAGGAGCGGTTTGGAGGTATACATGACATCAGTAGTGGGGTGTGCCACTGTAGCTGTAAGCACATTGGAGCAATGCAAATCCAGGCTGCCCATTGCTAAGCAAAGTCACAGGATAGGGGTGGGGATGTAGGTATAGCATCGTTTAGCTAAGAGCACATATGGTGCCCGAAAGCACATGTGTATGTGGATGAAAACGTGCCCGAAACCCGGTAAGCGGACACATGCGCCGTGCACCATAGCTCAAACAGGAAGGTTAGGGGAAGAAAATAAGGAAATGCCGCAGTAGGGTAATTGGAGTACAACTGAGCAATTAACACCTATTAACTCACAGTGGGCAATCGACGGCAGCTAACAAGTCTGCTCACAGCAACCTGCAGAACAGGATAGGGGAGGTGTCGGATTGCAAAGAAAAGAGAACTGTCACCACAGAGCAAAGCAAACCTGCAGTAGATCGGCCATAGAACACATTTCGCAAGATAAGCCAGGTTTTGGAAAGTACAAAAGAAAGCAGGCTGCTGGATGCATGCCAGAAAATGGGAGGGGAAATGTTAAGAAATGTTAAGGGAAGGGCAAGAGGCAATCCATGGCAGCTAAATGTAATTCAACACCAAAGGTACCACAATAGTAATACCTGTGGTAAAACACATAAGATACCCTGTAGCTCCGATTGTGCATACACACCCTATGACATCATCAGTGTTCAAAGCACAATAGTATAAAGTGTGAAGGCACCTCACACACACCTGTGTATTCCCAAACACTGCATCATCGGTGTAAACAGACGGGGAACTTTTACAATGTACATGTTGGGAGCTGCCATAGCTGTGATTCATCACCATGTGTTAGAGACTGAAGGTGCTGTGGAGGATGATGCTGACAACCACCGCAGGCCCCAGAGGAGGAGAAGAGTGTTCGGACCAAGGGTAACCTACCAGGGGCTACATAATCTGGAGATAGTAGAACATTACAGGTGGACAGGGACATCTTACAGCAAATAGTTGAGCTGTGAGATCCAGAAACAACAGAGGGGAACCCATCCCAGTGGACACGAAGGTATGTATAAGCTTGAGAATACTAGCCATAGGTACCTTTCAAAGACCAACTGGAGATATAATGGGGATCTCACAGGCATCAGCATCCAGGGCACTACACCAGTTCCTGGATGCCATGTTACCACATGCCAATGAGCATATATACTTCCCCTGAACTCAGGAGTAGTTGGCCAGCAATATGCATCTCTTCCACCATGTGGCACACTACACGGATGTACTGGGTGCGATAGACTGCATGCACGTACATATCAAGTCACCACCCGGTGAGCATGGTAGGTGCTACATAAACCGCAAGGGATACCACTCCATCAACTGCCAGGTCATGTGCAATGCCCAGGGCATAATCATGGATGTGTGTGCTAGCAGCCCTGGAAGCTACCATGACTCCCACATCTGGCATGCCTCACAGCTGTATCAGGTATTTGTCAGGGGGGACATCCCATATGGCCACCTTGTGGGTGATGCTGGCTATGCACTGGAGCCGTGGATGATGACTCCCATCAGAAATGCACACACACCCATGCAAGAATGCCATAATGAGGCACAAACCAGAATCATCATTGAGTGTGTGTTTGGGATGCTGAAATCACGGTTCTGTTGCTTGGACATATCTGGTGGAGCCTTGCAGTACTCTCCAGGCACGTGTGCCCACATCTTCATAGTATGTGCCATGCTACATAATATGATCCTGTGGAAACAGCTGCAGCAGGGACATAATGGTGAAGGCCCTCACAGCCCACCGCAATTGCCAAGGCCATCACAGGCACAGAGGGATTCAGACCACGAACACCCTGTGCCAGCCCCAGTAGGCAGACGGAGGAGTGCCCAATATGCCCACGCCTTGGGAAAGAGGGAACGTATAGCACATACACTGACAGTGTAGGCCCATATGGACTGACACACCTCTCCACCTGCACAGACAGTAAACTGGATTTCACACACACATGACCACCTATAAATTGTAATGTATAGGTGGCCTACTGTGTGAATCCTACATAGGCAGCCCTCAACCATTGCACACACAACAGCTATTGGAACAAGGAAAGTCAACACCTGAACAGTACATGCACCTAACAGCATATGTTGATACTGTATGTATAGGTTCCTAGGTACATCGGTAGGTACATGCCCGATTGTCAGAGGCCATTCATCAACTGAGGCAAACAGTGTCTGCTGTTACCACCACATCGATTAACCAACTGTCCCTCAGTGGAGCAGAGCCAATTGTAGGATCCATGTGTGTAATCACTGTTCCCCACACACTCTGCATGGATTCCCTGGTGTGTTAATGAGGGGCTCCATATATTGTAATCAGGGATATAGTGGCAAAGCATGGGGAGTACCCATGACAGGTATCTGTCACCCCAGCATGCTCCACCTATGGTTGTGTGAAGGTGTAGCACATTATAGTGTGTGGCTCACTGTTACACATTTGATTGCAATATGGAGTAACAGCCATTGTACAGTCCACATACAAAACACCATAACACGTGTACAAATCCCAGATGCCCAAGTGGTAAATGCACTAACTGTCATGCATGTCCCCGGTTCCACGTCCTACAAGGGCTGTTACGTAATCCTGAAGGCACGAATAATGGATGTTGGATGCAGGTGATCAGATCAGGTTTAGCACATGTTAGCAGGTTTATGCGTTGGCAAGTGCTGGTAAGCGTCATTTAAACATGACTATACGGATATGTGAAAAACAGGGCTAAGCTTTGCTGAATATCATGCAGATCACGGTCAACGATGTCCAGAACAGGTGAAACTAGCATTATTCACCCCTGTACTAAAAGTGCCTGCTCTGAAAGTTAAAACAACCACTGCCAGGAGTAGAACACGCAATCATGTACACAATCACCTAACACTAAGCTACCCGAGATGTACCAATGGCAGGTGTGTATTGTGACAGGTTAAAACACAAACGTGCAGAGTTCAGGAAACAGTATACACCGCCATGTACACAATGAAAGGTGTGTTCTCCCTCTCACTCTCTCTCTCTCTCTCTATATATATATATATATATATATATATATATATATATATATATATTAGAGATAGAAAGGGTGATAGAGAGATATATGTTGATATATACGGATTCACCTATATCTGCAAATATATAGATAGGTCAATGACATGTACACAACCATGGAGGTACAAATAAATAGGATACTGCCAACTACCGAATGTTTTACATACCGACACGTGTAATCACGAGGCTTAAAGACCGAAAGACCACAGTACCGGAACACTAGAACTGCGAGTAATATTATCACGATGTTAAGGGACATTTAGTTATCACTGCTGGTGCTGCAGTCCAGGTAGGTACTGCATTCAACTGTGTTTGTGATTGCTGTAGTCTGTGTAAGTGTGTGTTCAGGGTGTCGTGTGCGTTTCCGTGGGACTGTAATGTGTGTGTGTGTCTTTGCATCATGTGTCTGTTAGTGCTAACTCGGAGGTAGATCATTACTGTAGGTGTGGTCATAGCTGGCTGTAGGTATATGGTTACCACCTATCCCACTTTAAGAGGGACAACCCCTCCTTGGGCAGTTGTGTCCTGACAACAAATATTAAAAAGGGCAAATGTCCGAGATTGTAGGACATAATTATGCCCCATATATTATATAATAGTTGCATTAAATAGTTATTCCTGTATCTAAAATACGTAAATGTTACAAGACACATGATAAGTAGCTAAAGTGCTACAAGAATAAGTATGTACTTAGGATAAAAGTACGTTCTATCCTGTGTACTGACCGTGGGTATGTGTCGGCCTGTAAACACCGATGTGTGTCCTGCAAATGTCCCACTATGGCCATTTGAAAAGGTGGCAACCCATGCCAAAGAGGTTCAGTCACCAACACAACTGCAATGAGTGCAAATATCTGTGACAGAAATACACGAGACAACTGTCATTTAGTAACATTGCCTTACATATCAATGTATTTCCGGAGGTATTGAAGTATCAACCTCACCTGCATGCTATATAGGAACCAATTAACAATGGCTCAATGTATAAGCCTGCAACAACCATAGTTTTAGTCTACTAAATGATAGGTCTTCAATTAGGGAAGGAGCCCACACACACATATGGAATATGTAGAAAAGCAGTCCCCACAAACCTGTATATTCTATGTACACCCACCTACATCTCCCCCACACCCGAAACAATTGCAATACAGACTGTAATAACAACACAAACATCCACTCACTCAATTACATCTGCAGAAGTGTTAACATACCTTGTGAGAGACACATTTGTAATGGCGCCATGTGAAATTGTAGCTGTTGTATAATGGAACAGATGGCGATGTTACAGGTTTTGTTTGCAATAGTCCCTTATCAGACGGTTGAGATGACAGGTACACTCACATGTAGAACCACATACTCTAGCCGTCACACACAATCCACGGGGGACATGAATTCAAAATATCCGTGTCTGTCCAAATAGCAGTTGCAATTCCTCACAACAAAACACATACAGGCCGTCTTCCCGAAGATAGGGCAAAAGGGCAATGCCCAAATGGAGAATTCAGTTATACCCCACTGTTGCCGCGTAATTGGTGAATGGAGTAGCGGCACAGCTGATGTGCATGTAATAATTTACTCAGGAACACTAATTGGTGGCAGGATACCACATGTTACAGGTATCTACGTATATAAGGATGCCTTGACATACATTCAAACCATATGCTCATACCATAGAACCGTTTAAATAGGAAAGGTGTAAGAGAGATATTTACGAAGACTCGGAACGCAAACAAGGTATGTAGAACACTCAGTATGTTCGTGTATGTAGAGCCTGTTTTGTATTAATTAAAGTGTACGCAATGCATAAAGTGGAAAAAGGTATTATGTAGTGATGTCTTGTTGAGCATAGTAACGCTTGTAGAAATTGTGTGTCCTGCTGTGGGCCACAAGGTAAACATGTCATACACCACAAGGGATGCTACATGAGGAATTTAAACACAACAATTCCACACCACCCGCTGTCAGTGGTTGGGTTTGTCTAACAAGTACGTGCCATAGCAGGGGATAGTATATGTTGATATACTGTCACAGTAGGCATGTGTATGGGCATATAACGAGAATAACATGCCTAAGGTAGTCCTGCTGTGCAAGTATGCTTTGCATTATGGGATAATGTTTAAAATTTGTGTAATGTACAGTATTGTAGGTAGATATGTCAGATATTTTACACAGCATAACTGTTATATCATGCAAACAAAAGGTATGTCTATTGGCATGTATAATACACAATAACAGGATACATATGCCTTGTAGTTAAGGGACACTGTAACAGCATGATAGCTAATTGAAATGGAAGAGCTACTCAATTATCTATGCACAAAGGACATGTAATAGCTTCACAGGTTTATAGTTCGGTACTATGCTGTCTGGCCAAGTCCATTTCTAAGCCCAACTACAGTGTTTTCATCGGTGGCACCTCCTTACGGTAGTGTCCTGTGTCTGTGAACAGCAGAGCCATTTGTTACTTGCACCTGTGTACAGTACAGCTACTGCAGTGATCCCTGGCATACATGTGTGTCTCCCATCCACCCATCGAGGTATCTCATGAAGAGTGCTTGTGAGGGTCCCTGCTTGATGTACATAGGAATCATGTTCCAAAGCATGTTGAGTGTCTGGTTCAGGAATGTATCCCTCAAGCACGTCCCACTCATCGTTGCGTTTGTGTACATATCCATGAGCATGTTGCTCTCAGTGGCTTTTGCTTATGTTGCTTATGTGGAGTATATCCATCAATATTGTTGTGGACATGGGCCTGTATGTTCAGCAGAGGTCACCCCTGAGTATGCAGTATGCAAATGTGTTAGTTGTGGTGCCTGTAGTTGTGCTGCATACGTCATCCTTCGGCGGTCAATAATCCTCATGGTGTGTTAATGTTGTGGTATGTAAAGCCATTGCTGTTCTGTTAGGTACACCCCAAAAGGGGTGTTGTACCCTTGAACATGTGTCATACATCAGGAGTATAGAGGTACAATGGGTGCCTTTTTTAGAGCTACAAACCCATTACAGATAAGGGTGGCCACGTAGAAGGATATCCACGCCACATGGGCAACATGGTTAACAAAGGAGTGGGTGCTATATACGTGTGTACTAAGATCCCGTATAATGTCACATGTATGTAGGGGACTACCACCTATTTGATAGTCAGTAGGTGATTGGTGTAATCCAAAGGGGAAGTCTATGCACCTTCTGTCATGCAGCTTGAGGCCATGTTATCGACACCAGGTATCCGTCACAGTGACACCCTTATGTAGGGTGTCTGTATCAGCTGGTGGATCACTCATGGCTCCTTGTTTGCAGTCATCTGTAAACCTATTCAGGGAAAGTCCCTCTGTGCTAGCCTGTACCTTAGGGAAGCATATACCGAACATGAGGGCCCTATGACCGAGGACTGTGGTACGCCAAGTGTAACTGAATTACAGTAGGTACTACGGTATGCTACCCTCACTGTGTGGGTCCTGTCTGTGAGCCACTTTGCATAACATCTCCAGATGTAGGAGTCGATCTGCAGGTGGATGTGTATGTTGTCAATACCAGAATGGAGAATGGTGCTGAAAGCCAATGAGAGGACAAGGTAGGCTGTGTGGACCCCCTTACTGTCATCAACTACCCTGGTAACTGTATCAAAGGAGTCCACCAGGTATAGGAGCCATGGTCTGGCCCTAACAAATTCAACCTGGGTGGCATCAAAGGTCAGGAGCCCACCAATGTCTCTGTGAATGACTTCCATGATGATGTGCCCCACAGCCTTGCAGAACAGTCTAGTCAGGCATATAGGGCAATAGTCCCTCTGGTTCATTGTGGTGCCACCTGTGTGGAGTGTGATAACTGTTGCTGTGTGCCATTCAGGGGCCACAATGTCTGATACAAGGCTATTAGTGAAACTGGAGGCCAAGTGGAGAGCCATGTCATTCTGAGGTTTGTGTAAATCACAGCCTGGGATGTTGGATGGTCACATGGAGTCTGTGTTCCAGGCCTTAGAGAGTGCAGGTTGGAACTGCGTAGTTGTGACTGCAGGGACCCTGCATTGTTACTGTATAGATTTTGGCCCTGTGGGGAATGAGAGGGTGTAAAGTTAGCATTGAACCTATCTGCCAGGATGTTGACAATATCAGTCGGTTCTGTAATGTTCCTGCCTAACCATCGTATGTCAGAACAGATGTGGGTATTGCCATCGAGTACTGACATACCTCCATAATGCTTTGTGGTAGCCCTTGGAATGTGTCACAGTAATGTTTACATAGCTAGCTTTGGAGGATGTGATAAGGGATCCCGGATTCCTACTGAGGCTGACCAGTGAGCTACCCCACCCATGGGATTGTACTCCACTTTGCAACAGCCTCCACCTTTTGTTGTACATTATGTCCATGGAACTGGACCCCCAGAGTGGCGTCCATTATCTGGTGGGTACCATCATGGCTCTGTTTGGGATAGCATGATCCATGCAGTGCTAATGAAGTACAGTGGTGTATGTTTCAGTGTTTGTAAGTACATTGTCCATCTGCACGGGTGTCATGACGTTTACTACCACTGTCATAAGACATCTGAAGTAGGCCTTGTAGAAATCTTGTACTGTGTATTCTGTGAAGGGTGTGGTGCCGGGATGTGGATAACAAGGGTGATTAGCATACGTTCAGAAACTACCAATGAGGGGATAACCCCAGGTGTGGAACACCAGTCACATATTGGTAATGTCCATGTCTAGGATATTGTTGGCCTTGGTGGTGGTGTGTATGGGTTGATCCAGCCGATTGGAGGTTATGAATCCCAGAAAGCGTTGGCCTAATGTGTCAGTACATGAGTAGATAAGTGTGGGGTAGTGTCAGTCTCACATCAGTAGTTCCTGTCTGAATCCTACTGTCCAGTACACTAGCCGGTAACCATGGGGTATGGTGTGGAATCCATAGCAAGTTACAATGTGTATAGCAGTTCTGGCCACAGTTAGTTGCACGTGGATTACCTCAGATGCATTGTGCTAAGGAACCAGCCTGGAGGTGTGTACATCCTTGTGAAATATGGACACACCTCCACCGTGGGTGTTCCGGTCCTGGTTACATGACTGAAAGGTGTGGTCTGTGTATAACCTGTCAGTGCAGGTGTGATCTCCGGAGCCTAGAGGCAGGTCCCAGTCACTGCAGAGATATCGAAGTGGTCCATTATAAGGAGTGCCTCACCTGAGTGCGTTAGAGATGAAGATGTCAAGCATTGAGTAACATTACCCCAGGTTTTGCTTGCCTGTTCCTGTTCTGGTGGTGAATATGTTAATGGAAACTGTCCAAGACAGGCAGTATAGGAGCAGCAAGAGCCTTACATGTTATCTGTAATCCCAGGGTCGACAGGTGCAGGTCATCTGTGCCAAAGCATAGTGTTTTTTTGACCATGTCATTCAAAGCAGACAGATACTGGATGCCTGTGGAATGACAGCAGAAGCATAGGCAACTGTTGAAGTGAAACATTCAGTCGTTGTACAGTGGTATCAGTCTGGATGAATGCAGAATGCTTCTCAGGGCTTGGGCGATACCTTCCTGAGCTACAAGACCGGAGAGCTATTGCATGTCCCTGTACATGTAGTCCAGGAAGTTACATCTCAGGGCAGTCACACTAACATGGAGAATGACAGTCAAATTGTACCTGGTGAGGTGTGGCATGGGTGCATAGGTTATGTTGCAGATCCTGTTACCCAACAGCCAGATGTAAGTGACTATTGCCTTGTGTAGCCTGCTGAGTGGGACATCAGTGTGACCGCCTGCAGAGTCACCTATGACTGGTGTGTTGGGTCTGTTATAACACCCTATTGGCTGTAGTTAATGGGCACACATGAGTCTGTGGGCTATAAGTAATTGGTGTTGTGTTTGGTGACAGGGGCTGCCTCTGTTGCCTGCACAGAGAGTACGGAGAGGTTCTGCAAATGTCATAGTCATGCTATGTGTGGCCTGTGGTGGTGGAGATCTAGTGAGACTATGTGATGAGTGGGGTGTGTTGCAAATGTTTAACATCCCCACATGAATGTCAGGTTTAGTCTGGGTTGGAGAGAGCATTACCCCCAGCATGGCTACATATGTGCATCTCCCACAGGCTGTAGTGTCGTATGTTGGGAGGTGAGCATTGAGTGTGTACATGAGACAATTGCTCTATTGCCTCATGTTTGCCATATTCATCATATAGACAGGCAATAACACTGGTAATTGACACTTGAACATGCCTGTATATTCAACCATGTCTCACAAGATATGTGAGGTACGTTTGTACAACAGCTGTTGTACTGTACGCAAGCTGGAAATGTAAGGACAAACAGTGTACTTGTAGGAAATGAGTTGGAATGGGTGCTATAGTAATTAGTAGCTCATGAAGTGCTTACATGTTCTGAACAAGTGCTGAGCATGAATATGCAATACAGATAGGGTGTTGAATAATATAAACCCACTGCAACCCACAAGTGGAGACGCTGGTCATAATGGGAGTCACTGCACTATTACCCTGCTGAGTATGGTCTGCAGGTCTATGAACCTTTATCAACGTAGATGTTAGCAGTACAGATGTAGATGACAGTACGGATGATTTCACACTGCATAGCATACCTGTGACAGGTCATAGGACATCATCACCCAAACTGTGTTCCAGCAACACTGAGTATACTAGATGTACCTTTGTATGTCACAGGAGTGTTCTACCAGTGGCCTGTTGACAGAAGCAACACTACAAAAGGTGTCTGATTGACATGTGCATATCACACCAGTGGCAGCTACAGTAAAACAGGGTTAATGTTTTGTACTCCCCCCTCATTTTAGCCCATACCACACAGACAAATGGGAGGCATCTGCGTATGTAAGGATGTGAATGGCCATGACCTAGGAGCAATAGCTGTCTCAGTGTTGTGGACAACATACAGAATGGGCTTTGTGGGTGAGGTGTGTGACATATGTGCACAATCTGACAACTGCTAATAGCATTGTCACTGCTAGGTGAATAACCCTGTACCCATTAACTACCACCTAGGCAGCAGTCAATGTTATGGACACTGTGTGTAAGGGATGGTGCTGTGCAGTTCACCTCCCTGAGCTGGTGACATCTCCAGGCCTATTAGGTAGTCATACAAGGCACACAACTCATGACAGGGTGCCATCCATGAGCATGGAGATCACTGGACAGGCATACTCAGCACTCAGGTGACCAATATCGGATCACATATCACCTTTAAGGGGTATTAGCCAATAGTGGATGGACAACACCAGCCTTCACAATCCTCACCTCCACTATGCAGCATGCTGGCTACCTTGCATAAAGACATGTACAACACTGTGATGTTGGACATGCTACACGTACATATCCTGATCTGAAAGACATAAGTCATGGACAGCCACCTTCCTACTGCAAGGATCACCACATGCTGGACAGATCCCTGTGCCATACATGTTACATACTCCTGCCATACCATGCAACCCTGTCCATCAAAGCTGCACATGTCATCTCTGTCATGCGATGACCGCATGGTAGATGTATCATTAACTGTCTGGATCAGTAATGTGGCACTGATGCACCTGGCGGTGGCAAAATGGCTGTCAAATACAGCTAGAAAACCTCACATCCTATGCCCATACATGGCCCAGGGCATACACACTACTGCATGACCTTGCCCATACATGCTATAGTTGATTACCATCCCTGCGAATAACGTCCAGCTAGCCATTGTCCCATGTGTATCACATGTGCAACACAGGCGATACGTGGCAGGATGTTGAACTGCTGTACAGTGCGTGTAGATGTATATGGCAAAACACATGCATGTAAAGGTTTCCGTGCACATGTCTGCAT
The DNA here is from genome assembly GCF_019279795.1 of Protopterus annectens. Lineage (NCBI taxonomy): Eukaryota > Metazoa > Chordata > Ceratodontiformes > Protopteridae > Protopterus > Protopterus annectens. Next base: position 480,115,729 of record NC_056725.1, on the reverse strand, counting down.
TGTCACTGCTCATGTCCATTAAGGCAGTGTATGTGCTGATATGTGACATATACACAGCATCAAGGTCAACAGCATTACTGTGGACACATCCAGGCATGTGCTGATAGGTGAGAACACCAATACAAGCAAACAGACATGCCCATATCAAGACAGCATTCACATGGAGTATGAGCAATGTAATGAGGTGACACACATATATGGTGATGATATCCAATGCATAACGGATGTTACATGTGTGTGACACAAATATGTCAGTCATGTCAGTGTCATGACGATTTGCAAAGATAACTGTTCATATGTACTAGATTTAATACAAATGTATGTGCAGCTGTATCTCTGTACATCTCTGAGGTACTGTGACCTGTCTCCATCATTATGTCTTCCAGATAATGCCTCGTTCACGCCTGCCAGCATATAGCCGCCTGGAGGATGATGCCCTCATACTGTACCTCCATGATAACTATGAGGTATTGTTCAGACATGTGCCACAGCATGCCCAGCAGTGTGATGACCTGTGGCAGGAACTTCACAGGAGGGTTAATGATGCGGGTGTCCATACCCGCACCTACCAGCAGGTGCGCAGACACTGCACGGACCTGTTACGACATGTGAAACAGCATGCCAATGCAATCACCAGGGAACAAGGTAGAACAGGTGGTGGGCCACCAACCCAGCCCCCACTCACACCTACTGAGGAGCTACTGGCCAGCCTGGGGACACCCTCAGAACAGCATCTACAAACACTTGCTGCCATCGTGGAGGTGGGTGTCTCCCAACCACCGAGCCTGGAGTTGCCTGGTAAGTCACTACTGCACATATAACTATTATATCCCATTTAGTTGCATGTGTCGCTGTACAATATGTAATGTAACATCATATGCAAGGTATGTTTACACACATGCCGCATACTACAGTATGCTACCCTGTGTATGCACACATGTGCATACTATATGCTATTGTACAGGCAAATGTGTTAACATGCACAGTGCACCCTGTAGCTGTCATACAGTCATGGATAATGTTCAAACTGCAGTGTCACCCCTATACAGGTACCTCTGGCATGCCGCACAGACATCAGTCCGTTGCAGGTGAGACAGTTATCAGTATCAGGCATGTTAATGCATAGATCTATTCGCCGTGTGGCCATTTAACACATGTACACATAATGTATGGTCCAGTCACAATATACAGGTCGCATCTGTCATCAATCACACTGGCTACCCATGTGCAATATATACAAACTAAATGAAACACTGACAGGAAACCACAGTATCTGGCATTGCTAGATGTGTGGACAGCTGTGCATACAATGGTGGAGGTGTTGTTCAATGTAGGAATATGTACTATACATTGAAACAACACATGTGTGGTACGCAAACAGTACCACACAGTGAGCTGGGATATGGGCAGCCCACAGGATTCACCATTGTGGAATATGCCCCTGCAATGGGTGCACACATTGTGATGTGCCATCTGACATGTCCCAGACATGTAGTGTTCCGGCTGCAACATTCTCTCACTATCCCATAATACATACCCCACATACCAAACATACAACCCTTTGTCTGCATAACCCTGTGGACAGTGATGTATCTGACATCTATGGGTGTATGTCATATGGGACAACACAGACATGTGAGATAGATGGCCATCACAAACATTTGGCCAACATATGTTCACACATGGACATGGAGGATGGCCAGAGACATGTAGCAACACACAGTAGATGTGATGTGTATACACCCTGTTGCACATCGTCCATACATGGTCCAACTATAGCCTTTGTTGAATGGTTATATAGTTGATGTGGAACACTGGACATCCTAAAAGCCTGTGCACAGCTTGTGGAGGTGTCACTTAATTCGACCATATAAGATGTGTTGAACATCATGACTGTGTCACAGCATGACAGTAGTCACCTGTACAGCTTCCACAGACATAGACACCACATCAGGCCACAGATACCGTACATTTCCCTTGTTGCTGTTGGACATCACTGTCAGCCGTGCACCTCGAGTGTGTGTGTGGTACATAAATGTCATGTGGGAGATGGTGTATTGACAAGTCTGCCATGTGTGGGCATGGTTGCCAGGCAGCTAAGACATTTTAGTAGTTGTGCAGGGGTGTCATCCATAGATCTTCCATTGACCTGTTACATGACACAGCATGGTTTAGTGTGTATACACCTCAGCAACGTGGGTCACAATCCACAGTAGTTATGTAATGTGTATGCATGCAGTCATGGCTATGCACTGTGTGTGTATTCCATACTGTATAGCAATAGAGACACCTCATGATGCCATGCAATGGCACAGTGTCTGTACTTCACACTGTATAAGAATGTAGATGCCTCATACTACCCTTCAATGCTCATGAACATCTGCTAAAAGTGCATTCTATCTGTAGGGTATACAGACAACACTGCAATGTGATACCCATTACACCGCTGTACATGTGTCAGGACACCATTGTGTCAGACATGTATGCATGTCAATGCACACGTCAGCAGATTACATGTCATACTACATGTTAATGTCAAGGTCACATCAGCCATGTGTACTGTTAACCTGTGCTGGTCCACATGGTGTATCACAGGGATGCATGCTTACTACCATGATTGTGTGAACTGCATGGCTTCTGATATGACACCTGCTTGCTGTTGTGTGCAACCCAGGGATGTATGCTAACTACCACTATTAATGTCTGAGCTGCATGCCGTCTGCTGTATCACATGCACGCTGCATGCCTTCTGTCAAATCACATGCATGGTCTGTCTCTGTGTCTGTCTCTGTGTGTCTGTCTGTCTCTGTGTGTCTGTCTGTGTGTGTCTATCTGTCTGTGTGTCTGTCTGTCTGTCTGTGTGAGTGTCTGTGTGTGTGTGTATGTGTGTCTGTCTGTGTGTGTGTGTGTCTGTCTCTGTGTGTGTGTCTGTCTATGTGTGTGTGTCTCTGTCTCTGTGTGTGTGTGTCTGTGTCTCTGTCTCTGTCTCTCTGTCTCTGTCTGTGTCTAGGTCTCTGTCTCTTTCTGTGTATCTATTGTAATGTAGAGTCTTTCTTTGCATTCACAGGTGATATAGGTGCGTTACCCTCCTGCAGTCCATCTGATGTTAGTGTTCCCACAGACTCTAACAGTGATGAACATATGCATGAGGTACAGGCAGGGTTGTCAGGGGCTGAATCTGTGCCAGTGGTTGCCATCCCAGCTATACCCCCCTCTTCCCCGCACACAGTTCTCATGCCAACACATACCCCATCACCAGTGGCCATAGAGGAAGGACAGTCAGCGTGTGTTAGCTTGGAACAGGAATGTGTGGTGGCTACAGAAGGTGTGTCTTCACACCATGGTGTCAGTGTAATGACTGCAGATGTGCCACACAGGCATGTGGCCAGTGCTGCTCGAAGGAGGACCTCTGGCAGACATGCACCTGCAGGACAGAGCACAGCAGCTGGTGTCACCAGATGCATGTTTCAGACTGTAATGGTGGCACGGGCACTTGCTGAACGGCAGACCAGAGAAGGGCAGAGGCTTCAGAGGGCTGCTATCCATTCCTTAAATGACAACATCCAGGCATTGGCAAATGCTCAACAGCAGATTGCTGACGTTCTGGACAGGCAATTGGGTGACATGGTTGGAATCCTTGACCATGGCATGGCAATCCGAGAGCGTGAGCTGTCTGTGCTGGAACATCTGGTAGGAGTGAGGCATAGGCCACGTGGACGTAGGCCAGCTACACCACCTGGTGCAGGTCAACGTGAATGAGCTACCTCACATGCCCGCTCCCACAGTGCCAATAGCAGTAGCAGTGCAGCTGGTGCTGCGCTGTCCACACCAATACACAGCAGGCCATGTGGACATGGCCCTGGACGTTCCCAGCAGGGACACGGTTCCAGTGGACGTGTATCATCGGACAGTAGCCAATCTGTACCTCTGCCTGGTAGTGCCCATGCAACCCCTGGCAGGCACAGGTCACGTGGCCATGGCTGGACACAGTGAGCTGTACATCCTGGTCTGTACAATCTGGAGCTGTCAATAATACCCCTGTGTAGGCTGAGCACATGGCAGAACTGTGTGTACACATACACACACACAGCTGAAACATCTGTAGGGCACCGCAATACCCACATGCATAACAACCACACATGTCCATTCAGATCACCGACCCTAACCCACACACACATGATGTCATCCCTGCCACTGCCTATGCCCCCTGCATCCACACCATCGGTGCAAGGACATGCGGCATATGGTCTGATGCACAGGTGAACAGTAGAGGCCAGTGGATAGCATGAGGCCTCACTGTGTAGCCGTAATACACTGTCACATTACAGGATGAGAACACGCACAGACATACACAGAAACACACAGTAACATGCCCACACTCACGGGGTCAACGACACTATAACGCACACTCTATAGGGTTGTGGTGAGGACCCCTGCCTATGTGGTAATCACCTTCACAGTACTGTGCACCCACATGACGCGACACAGAGAATGAACATGTACAGGTAGCCAGTAAGGCTGAGACCGACGGCATCAACAGGGTAGTAGATTGCATCACCATGAGGGGTTAAAGATCCTGTCTGTTCTGTATGGTAGCATACACCCTCAATCCATGCACCAGACAGCCATACATACATACATACACACACACACACACACACACTGTGGAGTCCACAAATGTCATTCACATACAGATAGCTGACATGTGTGTGATACACACACCACCCCTGCCTATGTCTTGCTTTCTACACTGCAGTATGTACAGATCTCTACAACAATGTACAGGGGTGTGTAACAATTGGGATGTATTCCCCACCATACGTGGCATATATGGTCACACAAGCAAACACACATGGCAGTACTGTGAATCATACACCTGCTATATGATGATACATCTGACAGACATGCAGCAGTATTGGCCGCATTATGTGTACCAACGCTACCTTTGGCAATTGTGCTGCTATATGCACACGGGAGGACATAAGTGTTACAGGTGTCAAGTGATTTAAGTAAGTAACACCCTGACCACTGTGTAGGTTGTATGTCTTCACCTTCAAGTAACAGTAACATAGCGTATTGTTTGCACATGTCATGGTAGGATGGCTTGTGACACACCTGTGAGCTGTCTTCAGCAAACATCCATCTGCAAAGGTGGACCACCACTTTATGTACACACATCCATCCATACCTGATGTACATCCTACCGTACTGTTAGTATTTCACCATATACAGGTGTCAATGATGGGGCTGCATTGCAACTGCATGTTGTAGTTAGACACAGATGAACTGCATACATCAGCTACTGCATATGCATGGTAGCTGAATGCACCCCACTACATGTACATGTGTGTTGGTCCTACATTCCTGTCATGTAGACATGTTTGTATGCATTGCAATTGGTGGACATGTGTGATGACATACATGACACATGGACTGTTGTATGATATGATAGTTGTCATGGGTAACTAGTACAAAGGGAATGTTACCTCAGTCAACATTGCTACCTTATGTACTGTTAGCATTCAACATCCATGGACCTACCTTCCATGTGCATGCGTGTGATTGCTGTAGCCACTTGTCTGCATGGAGGACAGCAAAAGCTATGCTATGTACATATGTGTTTTGTGTGTGTGTGTGTGTGTGTGTGTGTGTGTGTGTGTGTGTGTGTGTGTGTGTGTGTGGGCCATGTACATATCCACGGCAATTACATGTATGTCATATCCAAACATGAGTGTTTTTTGGTGTACAGCAACAGTCATCTGTTACAGCTGTATAAGACCCAGGGCCCCTGTTATGTGTAGAGCTGACCTGGTTATGAACAGTGGTATCATTGCATTGCATAACACATGATGGAACCCTGTCAGTACATGTGTAGTCTGCACAGTTGCTGTAGACCTATGTACAGTCCACTGGTCATGAATAACATGGTGTTGTAGTAATGTATGGATGTGTGTTGCTGGTCCAAGGACATGGTAATGTCTGAGGGCTACATAGTAGAATGCGACATTTACCACTGTGATCTGCACCTGAGACATCTGTGATGGCTCTTGAGTGTGTACTGGTCATTACATGTGAGTGGCCTTCATGTACGTGGGGACACTAACACCTGGAGTGGTCCCTCACGGTCTTATGGCTCACATGTCTGTATCTGAGGTATACGGTGGTAGTGCTATTGTGCACAACTGTGCCATATGCTAGGTGTTCCTCACTGCAGAGATGTCTGTATTCCCCATTGTTGGATCTGGATTGTCAGCTGTGATTACGAATGCTACACATCTAGCACTGACGACCGGTGTCAGATATATGTAGTGCAGCGTTCATGCTAACAATGTTCACTATCAACACACTGTGTCCTTCCGTGCTTAGAATCCGTGTGCATACAAGACAGCCCTTTGCTACTACTAAGTGTGTGAGCATGCCCAGTACGCCGTTGTATAGATGGACACACAGTACATTCCTAATGGACATGTGCTACTAAGTGTGTGAGCATGCCCAGTTACACCTTGTGTTGGTTATGTGCCTCTGTGTATGGGCATGACCATTGAAATCCTGTATAGCGATAGTGGTCATCCAGGCAACAGATGTCCATACCCCATGTCAGGATGGATTCCTACATTGAGCACACTGCTTGACTGTCTTGAAAGGTGTACTGTCTGTGGCGTGTCTCGTATCTATGGAGTGTTGTAATAGTGCTCCGTAGATAGACAGTTGTCCTGATCACACCACTGCCATGTGTTTGTCTCTGTCTACCTTGGGACAATAATATGCTTTTAGACTGCTCACTGTCCATACATTCCCTATCGGCATCTTTGCCTTTGCTGATGATGTTATCCACCTAGAAGTATGCCTCTGGGAGTGCTGTGTTCCAGTAATCTCGGTAGCGCATTCTGTAACGGCGTAATGCTGTAGTGTGATAAGGTAGTTAGGTGTATGTTCGACTCCCAGCCCTGCCAAGTGTGTGTGTGTGTGTGTGTGTGTGTGTGTGTGTGTGTGTGTGTGTGTGTGTGTGTGTGTGTGTGTGTTTCCAGCTGCCTGGGGACAGAGTAATGCTTTCAGACTGCTCACTCTCCATACATTCCCTATCGGCGTCTTTGCCTTTGCTGATGATGTCATCCACCTAGAAGTATGCCTCTGGGAGTGCTGTGTTCCAGTAATCTCGGTAGCGCGTTCTGTAACTGCATAATGTTGTAGTGTGATAAGGTAGTTAGGTGTATGTTTGACTCCCAGCCCTGCCAAGTGTATGTGTGTGCATTTCCAGCTGCCTGGAGACAGAGTAATGCTTTTAGACTGCTCACTCTCCATACATTCCCTAACGGCATCTTTGCCATTGCTGATGATGTCATCTACCTAGAGGTATGCCTCTGGGAGTGCTGTGTTCCAGTAATCTCGGTAGCGCATTCTGTAACTGCATAATGCTGTAGTGTGATAAGGTAGTTAGGTGTATGTTCGACCCCCAGCCCTGCCAAGTGTGTGTGTGTGTGTGTGTGTGTGTGTGTGTGTGTTTCCAGCTGCCTGGGGACAGAGTAATGCTTTTAGACTGCTCACTCTCCATACATTCCCTATCAGCATCTTTGCCTTTGCTGATGATGTCACCTACCTAGAAGTATGCCTCTGGGCGTGCTGTGTTCCAGTAAACTCGGTAGCGCATTCTGTAACTGCGTAATGCTGTAGTGTGATAAGTTAGTCAGGTAGTAAGTTCCATGTTCTAATCCCAACCCTGCTGAGTGTGTGTGTGTGTGTGTTTTCAGCTGCCTGGGGACAGAGTAATGTTTTTAGCCAGCTCACTCTCCGTACACTCCCTATCAGCGTCTTTGCCTTTGCTGATGATGTCACCCTCCCAGAAGTATGCCTCTGGGAGTGCTGCAATGCTGAAACTCAGTAGCACGTTCTGTTACTGCGTAATGCTGTAGTGTGGTAGAATAGACAGGTAGGTGCTCGATTCCAAGGCATGGCAGGTGTGTGTGTTTGGCAGTTATACCCTATGTGTTGGTATCTGTGGGTGACTAGCTGCAGGATGTGTTCAGTGTGTTTTGTTGCTGACCTATATAGTGTCCACAGCCCGCATATTCTGCCAACACATACATTTGCCAATAGGTCTGGTGAGTAAATGTTAGCAGCCCTACTCTTACCCTTAATACAGTCTGAACAATGTGATGCAACAAAACACACATGCCTTGATAGTAACAACACTACATGATGCAGGTGGCACATGTAGTTTCCTTTTCATTCCTGTCTAATGCTTTGCTGTCATGTGGTCCGCTGTTGTGATATAAATGCATTATCTACATATGTGTGTATATGTATATGTGTGTATGTATGTATATATATATATATATATATATATATATATATATATATATATATATATATATATATATATATATATATATATATATATATATGTATATATGTATACATATAATATATATGATATATGTAGATATACAGAGATAGACATAGATATATACATATATGTCTGGGGACATCAGCACTATTGAATGTTTGTGCTGGATGATCTGTACATGATAACCTCGGATGTATGTATATCTGCCATGGCATAGTGGTAATGCACATCGTCTGTTGTGTGCAGGGTCCCGGGTTGTAGTCGTGTAGACACTGGTTATTTTGTTGCTGGGAACACCATGGGACAGCGAATACGGTGATAGTAAGGCACCTGTTACCAGTTGTGTACAGATCTGAGCGACACTAAGCAGTGGTTATTAATTTGGAGGTTCGGTATGGGTCATATAACTATTCATTAGAAGACTATACTATGCAGATGAGGTTGACAATAGTGTATCCCATTTATCCCCTGGTTGTGATACTGATCCCTGGAGTGTATGTGTGTAGATAGCCGGGTGCAGGGCTCGAATATAGTTGACAGCATAGTGGGGGGGGTCAGACATACTGTACGTACATTGCACAACTGTGCCTCGGGAGCATGCCTAAGCTAGGGGTGTGTCTATACCTGCCTGGTGACATTGGGAGGGACAAAAGCAGTAGTGGGGTAGTCAGGGTGAACAGGCTGCACAAACAGGTGATGATCAGCACAATCAGCAGATTACATGGCCAGCCCACACCGGAACAGTACGGTAATGTTTGCAAGCAGCATACACACAGGTTTCTTCCACACTCTACACCACCGATGTATACCTGCGGGTACATTTCACAACACAGTCCAACTAAATGAGAAGGACTGCAGCAGGCAACATAGACCAACATGTGCAGGAGGCTGAGGGCAGTGAGGATGTGTATGCTGCCAAACAACCCTTACTGGGGTGACATAAGACTTTATAGACCCAGGGTGACTTACCAGGGGCTACATGAGCTGGGGATGGTGGAGCACTATGGGGTGGACAGAGACCTCCTACAGTGGCTTGTTGACCTGTGCCTGCCACACCTGACACATCAAACAGGCAGAGGGAAACCCATCACAGTGGATACCACGGTATGTGTTGGCCTAGGTATACTAGCCACAGGTACCTCCCACAGCACAACTGAGGATATCATGGGGATCTCACAGGCATCTGCGTCCAGAGTATTGTACCAGTTCACAGACACCATGTCAACACATGCTAGTGAGCACGTACATGTCCTCCACACACGTGATTAGTAGACCAGCAATATGCATCTCTTCAACCACATGGCTGACTACCCTGGGGTACTGGGTGCTATAGCCTGCACACATGTACACATCAAAGCAACACCCGATGAGTGGGGTAGGGCCTACATTCACTGCCGGGGCATACATTCCAACAGCTAGGCCATATGTGATGGCCAGGGCATTAGACTGAATGTGTGTGCTGTCTGCCCTGGAAGCTATGATGATTCTGATATATGGAGTCTGACACAGCTGTACCACACCTTTGCCAATATGGACATCCCCTACAGTCTCCTAGTGGGGGATGCTGGGTAACCACTGGTGTCGTGGCTGATGGCCCCTGTCAGCAATGCACACACACCTGAACACTCACACCATAATGAGGCAGATGCACAGGCAAGGCATATAATTGAGCATGTGTTTGGGATGCTCAGGTCACGGTTCTGGTATCTGGACACTTCTGGTGGTGCCCAGCAGTATTCACTAGCTACATGCACACAAATTGTTATGGTATTTGCTATGCTACACAATATGATCCTGCAGTAACAGTTGCAGCAGGAACAGCATGGGGTAGGACCACATGGCCCAACACCACTGCCAAGGCCTGTACAGGCACAGTGTGACTTGGCGAAGGAACTACCTGAGCAGGGCCCAGTCGGTGACAGGGCCATGCACAGTATGACCTGCCCTTGGCAAAGAGGCAACACAAGGCATATGCACTGACACAGTAGGTACCCAGGGATTTCACCCTCGCTGACCCGCACACAGTACAATGGATGCCAAATATTACACTACCTGTGCTCGGCCATGTATAGGAGGTGCACTGTGTGCATCTGACATAGGCAGCCCTCCAGCACCGTCCTCAGGTCTGGAACACCCGCAGGGTATGTCTATCGATCTAACAATTGGCAGTTGTATTAGAATGTGTCTTTACCCATTGCTATGGTACGTATGCGAGCATACAAGAGACTTTGGTGGCCGAATGTTAGGGCAGCAGACAGTACACGTCCATAGTGGCACCATGACATCTGTAGCACATACGGGGGTCACAATGGTAGCCAGTAGTACACAGGGTGTCCTAACCCACTGCAGATTAAGGGCTGAACATCATATGTGTCCATGCAGCCCACACACATTCCATGAAGCTGGACAGGTGTGGACCAATACAGACAAATGATATACAATGGCCTATGGATATGCCCAATGAATGACACCAACCCCCATAGACACACACAGACTACAGCAGGCCAGGAAGTTTGATGTAGATTGTGAAAGCTAGGACGTCCAACACCACTATGCTGGTATTTAAAGCTGGGATCTGACGTACACTGGTATCCCCCCGAACAGCAATTTCGGTAGGTCCACACTCTGACATGGAGTACCTGGCATACCAGTACAGTAGTGGCAGATGTGCGCAACTGTCAACTGTGCCCCCCCTCCGTCCAACGTACACATGTGAGAGTCATGTGCGCCACCCCTGGTGCTGTGTAGGACTGTGGATGCGGTTGGATGTCCCCCCACGCTATGCAGAAATGGAGCAACTGTCAATGCCACATGACCATTAGCTACCCTGCAGACACAGCATGACACCTGTCTGTGTAGAACGGTTGGGTCGGCAACACAGTACTGACTATCTGGACATGTGAGACATGCGATGCAGTTGACCATACTTGGCATGCTCACACACATGACGGTATGACGGTAATGTCGGTCGACAACATTCGTAACAGTCATACTGGGCATGCTCACACACTGATACACAGGACGGCCAGGCCTGCAAACACCAGTGGTCGGGACATATCTACCAGTACATTGCTATACTGTTGGATGACTATGCTGTATGGTGTGTGTGTGGTCAATTGTCTGTACATATGCCATGGTGTATTGTTAATTCACATTAGCTATGTGCGCAGGGTACTGCTACAAACATGTGAATAAGATGGTTCTTTGTTTGCGGACAGAACAACGCCTTTGGATACAGAGTGGGTAAGGCACATTCCAGCAGGTGTGAGCAGTTGTGCGTGGGTTTGCACAGTGTTAAGCACTGCTGACCTCTGGTTACAGGACCTTATACCCGTTCAGACTCCACATTTCTTTGACAGTGCACTACTGGCATACTGGTAGACAAACATGCTTACACCCGCTCGCTCGCCGACATTTGTGCTTACATTTGTCACTCACTCTGGGTGTGTGCAATCCCTTGTGATGCATATTACATCGGACTACATGACTACAGTATCAGGTATGTCTAACCATTTGGCGATGGCAGGCATTCGACTGTACCGACTCTGCGGCCTGTCCAGTGACATAATCATATTATATGCGTGTTCCTCATACGATCTGCTCCCATCTGCCTGATACATGGACACTGATACTATGCAATGCTGACATGTGAGTGTTATTTTGTTAATGCAGCTGTCCACCGGGTCATGCTACCGAATACCTACTGTATGTTTTCCACATTTCAGATTTCACGACGGTAGACTGTAGGAGTAACACCTTTCCCACTTTGCATGGGACAGTCCCTCATTAGGCATATGTCATGTGACAATACTCTAGCCATTGCAACTGTCCTGATTAGGGGACATTCTCATATTCTACGTGTCTGTAATAGTTGCTTGTTACAGGTCTTGTATACCTGACACGTCGATATGTTATATGAAGTAGCATAAGCAACTTGACTGCTGCTAGACTACGCTTTGAATTGTGCTGATATGTATATTTCTGTACTATGCATGGCTGTAGGTATGTTCTGCCCTGGTACATCTGACATTTCTACAGAGCAGGTCCCACGTTGGCCATTCAGAATGGTGGCAGCCCTATAGGTCCTATATGTAGAGCTATCACATGTGTCAAGGCAACACATACCCACAGCCAGTAGTAAACTGACTACCTCAGTGGTTTGCATACATTAAGGTTATTCCTGTAGCATTATAATTGCTAATACTGTTTCCTATTACATGTAGCTGTTTCTGATACAACATATTAATTTCTGACACCACTACACACAATATATGGCCTCCTTTCCCGAACTCACAGGCCATGTGCCATAATATTCATTTTGCAGGACACAACTGGCCAGACGGGTGTGTCCCTCAAAGGCATATGGGTGGTAAACCTCATCTATTATGCTATCATCTACCTAAGGTGGTCAGCAAATTATGCACTTTCCATCACTAGCAGACCTCACATACCAATGGGGGAGAATGATCACTGTATCAGGAACACTGTATAACACCCTGTGGGGCACATTTAGACGATTGGTTCTATTAACCAGACACATTGACAGTCACAGAGCATATGTATTCATTTACATTTGTCAAGGTACATGCTGTTTATGACTCATACATGTTGTCATCTGTCATTACCTGTATTCTGCCACCTGTCCACCTAATATCACTAGTTCTGGAAGTGTTTAGTTGGACTTTGTTACATTCTGATTCATAACTATGGACGTCCATGCTAATCGGGTACATGGCACTGATATGGTCCCTATGTATTCCCCTGATGGTTTACAGACTATCCGGTAGATGTGCTCTTCAGGTATGGGGGGTATAGGCGTCTGCTATGCCCACATAGTAATAGTAATGACTTCCACTGGGCGGGCCTACTACATCTCTGCCAACCAGCACCTGCACACTTAAGCCCATTATTGCATACCCATGGTTCACCTACCTGTCACCCTCTACAGCACTCATAAGAACTACTTACTGTGAGCGCAGCTGGGGTATAAGCACACCCCTACACATTGCCCAGTCTTCCCATCTCGGGACACATGTTATAAGTTTTGTCAACCCATGTGTTATTACACTTGCACAACCTACTGTTCCACGTACAGCTACATCCTGCTTGCGTCAGTCACTACAGGTTGCCTGTATAGTGAATTTTTGGTGTCCCGCAAGGGACCACATTATCCATGTTTAAAGTGTAGACCTTGCAGATCTCTCCCACTGGTACTTTTCTGCTGATGGTTTGGAATGCAGCGGTGTATTTATCTTTATTGTGTGTCTGTATGTCTGACTGGCCTAGCTGGGCGGTGTGGGAGGTAAAACGTTTATTTATTGGACCTCCCAGTAACATATGCCCGGTCTGAGCATATGTTACCCCTAATTGCTGTAAAGTAACCTAGTTATGTACATGTGTATATCTACAATGACATATATATTTGTTTTGTGTGTATGTGTATATATCAATACCTGTTGTATGTGTATATATATCTATATATATATATATATATATATATATATATATATATATATATCTTTGTGTGCATATATATATATCTGTATATATATATATATGTGTGTGTGTGTGTGTGTGTGTGTGTGTATCAATATATATATCTATATGTATATATATTTTTATCTATATACACATCTGTGTGTCTGTTAACCAATACATTTCCTGGACATAGATGCTTACACATGAGTATTGGGTTTTATCTCTGATTCAACAGCATACTATTGCCTTAGTCATTATGACACCAACACTTCACTCCGGTGAACTTGTGATCAGTATACTGCACGTAATACAGCGGACAGATGTCGCATGTTTTTCATGTCTGAGGTACCGCTGATAAGTGTAATGTGATACAGTGTCATTCGACCTATTACTCGTATGCACAGCCTATTATTCCTGCTACTGTGTTTGTTTCTGTGCACATTCATATCATTAATGTTAATAGAATGAGTGCTTGTGTTACAGAGATTGTACGTCAACGTATTGATGTCTGCATGCAGTTGTGTCTTTCTGCTTTTCCCGGTTTGGGGTTGTCACAGCAGAACTCTGTTCCGCTCATGGTTGGCAGATAGGTTTTACGTTCTGGGCTGCCAGCCCTGATGCACAACCTCCGACGATGGTACGCCCATTCACGCATGTCTCCACGCAGATGATGCTCTATCTGGGAATCGCACGTACGTACTAGCTGACCTCCATGGGCTGCTCCATTGCAACCGGCGCAACATACCCTAGCACTCCTGTGTCCATAATCACATATCCATAGTTTCTCCAGCACACCCGTGTTGAGTTTCCATGCATAACAGCCATTATACACCTGATATCGCAGCCATGACACACCTTTACACATTGCCCTCTCCACAGAGTTGGTGTTACGGATTACGAACTATTTGCGGGTTACAAGTGTAGGTGGTCACAACATGAACTACATTCCGTCTGTGTATAATGTTGATGTAGCACATCAACGATGTTATGACCACTGGTATAACCCTGCCTCTGGTGTGCATAGCGGTGCTCTACTCACTCTTGTGCAGCTTTATCTGACATACACTGCAAGCACTTTATAATACCTTACTTGCTCTAGATTCCCTTCACAACCCTTATGTTTGCTTTCGTCTTTCGGCGTTCTATATCTATATATATATAATTGCATATTTCTTTTATGTCTGTGGATATTTATCTATACACACATCTATCTATCTATCTATATATATATATATATATATATATATATATATATATATATATATATATATATAAAAGTTACAGCTGTACAAGACAACATACATTTGCTATGCTACAAGCTGCTTACACCCGCGCAGGTGCACTTGCATCTGCTTATTGTGAGTTACATATGTTTACTGCCATTTCTTTGTGATTACATGTGCCTTACTCCTTATGACAGTACCACTTTGATTGAAGGAATTTGGTTTACAGCCCCATGCGAGACACGCGTTCACCTTTACATGTTTAAATGTTGGCTTTACAGCACAGAGGCATTCTTTACACAATAAATTAATATGTGCTATAGTCGTACTTGAACCAGGAATGCCTTTACGTTAGGCGGATGCTCTAACCACTACACTATTGTTGTTCTGCCTCATTTATATGTATACCCATGGTTCATAGCTACTATAACATTCGCCTCACCACTTCACTTACACAGCAGGCATCCATTCTCTTGCTGGGAAAACTGCAGTACTACACTTCTGCCATTCCCTATTTCCTACTGCTCTGGACCCGTGCTGCATGTCTACTCAGTCCAAGGATATTCTGAACTCCTACTCTTATAGTCCTGGCACATACGTGTGTTTGATTGTCAGGGTGTTCATGTGTTGGTCCTGGTTTAGGCTTGTCCGACTGGTGACTAGAACTTCCCTGTACCTGTTCAAATGTCAGATGTAGCTCATGGACAGAGTTAGTCCTGATTTTAACATTCTACCTGTGTTTACAGATGCAGGTGTTTGGGCACCTCTGACCACATTATTAGGTCGGCATTATATAATATAGGGTGTGGAGTGATTCCACTACATAATACGGGGGGGGGTTTCCACTGGTGTTTCCCTTCACATTTGACTATTTCATTCATTCATACATACGATAAATATTATTCTGGACATCAGTTATAAATTCACTACTGGTATGCAATAGTCCTGTCAACAAATGTGACGGTTGGTGTACATATGTGTACAGACCTCTGTGATACTCGGGGACTAATTTCTACAGTGACAGGGACAAGGCTATGACAAATCAGGGACAATCACGGACACTTCTACAATATTAGTACTATTAACTTGGAACGTGTTGACAGATTCGTATTACTACTTATTTTATGCAGTTAAATGTGTCTATTACTCTTAATTGTTGTCATTAGTCATTCTCATTCAACACCTTTCCTCCAAAGGTCACTGGCTTTGTGAGTGACTAAGAGGCTGGCCAGTTATTGTGCGAATGCTCTAACTATTGGTAGGGTTGCCACATTGTCATATGTACAGGATGGGATATATTATGGGGACACCAGATTGTTTAGGCCAACACATACCCACGGTCAGTGCGGGTTTAAAACATTCATTATTTTCCTAGCTGAGAGCCTATACCTTTAGCACTTTAGTTGTTAGTCTGTTTCTTGTATGAATTACGTATTTTCTATCCTGACATGACTGCTTTAGGAAAATGTTACATGCAGTATGGTACATAGTTATTTCCTACAATCACAGGACATTTGGCATTGTATCATTGTTGGTCAGGACACACCTACCCAAACAGTGACTGCCCCTCACACAGTGGATCAGGGGGTACCCTGTTTACATCAGTGCCGTCATCACCCTATTTCCAAGTGCCACTATGCGAATGTGTACAATATATTCTCTCAATTATTCATGTGGGGACACGTGCGTCACGGGCAGGTGTTTGATCCTGGGTAGTAGGTTCTGCATGACTGTCTAGGGCTGGACAGTCTCGTGCACCACTACTGCACATTCAACTTGTGTCCAGACGTCTACAGGACTGGACATCATGTCTTGATACACATTCTGATGTTTACACAAGTTACTTATCCCATGAGGGATATCCAAAAATTTCACAAGACCAATACCGGCCATTCTTTTGGCTTTACGAAAATGTGTTGGGGGTTTTACATGCAAGGGATACATAGTTTGCAATCCTGACACTGCCTAGGGTGACACTGCCTACTACATATGAGTAGTGGTCACTATGTGTAGATGTGGCTGCGCCAAGCTAGTAGGCAGAGTATGGCTGGATTTGGTGGATGTTCAGGTATGGGGGCGGGTTGTGTGCTGTGGAGAGGATGATGAGTATTCAATTATGCATCCAGGTGTATTGCATTTGAATGGGCCGGTTCCATCAGGACCATTCTGTGGGTATGTGCTGGTGATGTTTCTGTACATTTGTATCACACATTTTAATATTCATATGTTTGTGTGATTGTGTTCTACAGTATGGCCTGTCAGGTTGTATTGCAGATGTGTATACTTGTTCTTTGTGTTTCTTTCTGATTCACCCGCTGCTCCCTTGTACACCTCCAGTTCACCTATTCTGCATAAAACACAGTCTCACCTTTGAGGATTATACCATTATCCACCCCCCCACACACACACATTTTCCTGACACTCCATCCATCACTGCTTTGGTTGCTGGCCCATGACACGGTCAAGGTAACACATTGCATACACTACATATGTCAGGTACCTGTATGGTTGTGCGGACTACCCTGGCACATAGGTACATACCCATACTTAACTTTCATGACATGGTTGGTACACCCGGGTAATACCCGTTCAACTGTGACACATCCTGACAAGTACGGTTTGGACTGCATATGTGCGGATTTTGGCCAACTGCTATGATCTTTGGTAGGGTGCCACCTTTTCATATGTCCAGGATGGGATATATTCTGGACACATATCCGATTGTACTGGACAACACATACCCATGGTCAACACTACGGATAATACTTTTCCTTTCTGCCTACATGTTAGCTTATTGTTGTAGCAGTTTATATGCTCCTTCTGTTTCGTTTTCTTACTTATTCTATTTCTTGTCACATGGGTATGTTACATACGGACATACCTATTGTATGTGACTATTACATGCGTTTTGGGATATAATTCTGTCATACGGTCGCTAGATATTTACATTTATCATGGTTTTGTTATGGACACATCTGCCCAGCTGTGTACTCTCCCTCACAATGTGGGACAGCTGGTGACCCTAACCATTGGCCTGGATGTAGCTATTGGCGGCACTCTAACATGATGCATTTCACTTCCACTTGGTATAACTAGCTACACTGCATTGGAATATGGGCACATGGTTTCCAATGTCATTTGTTCAAGGGATGGGGACTCGTTATTCCCTACCATGCATTTGTGTTTGCTTCTTAATTTTGTGTTCGCAGGGACTGTCTTGCATGCTTTGCATACATTTCAGTATCCACGGACACTGACAGATGTGATTACTATTGCAGGCAAATTGTTTTATGCAAGCATTTTAGGTTGCACGTCGACAGTTGACATTTCCACGCCTCCATGCGTTACTTCGACACGCCCTTTGCACTCACACTTGTTTCCTATACACATGGCTGTGGCGACAGCATGCCTTCATTAATATGCATTGGCGCTACTGCGCCATCTACACGCCACACGGTCGGCGCAAGCCTAACGCCGGCCTTGCACCAAGCTTCATGAATCCTGGGGTGTATGTTACAGTTCTCAATGCAGCCAGAGACAAAAAGTCTATACTAGAAAGCTTCCTGCATCGTCATTGAGTTAACTAATTGCTACTCTGGAAGGGTGGAGGTTTGAAATTGTTTTATGACCTCCAGGACCTGCAGCAGATCTTAGCAAGGCTGTGTGTGTGTGTGTGTGTGTGTGTGTGTGTGTGTGTGTGTGTGTGTGTGTGTGTGTGTGTGAAAAGTATGGCGCAATGGTGCAGCGGTTGTGTTATTGCCTTAAATCAAGAGGTTCTCCAGTTCATTTCTCGGCTGAGGTGCCTTCTTTGTGGAGTCTGCATGTCCTCTCTGCATCTGTGTGGGTTTCCTTCAGGTGCCCCAGTTTTATTTACACATAGGTGATAAATCCTTGCAGTTTCTAGCAGTGGGGAGTTGCATGGGGACTAGAAGTCAGATGACAAGATGTATGTGATGTCATTCTGTATTCTGTCACCAAAAATAATGTATAATACTAGGTGAGACTGAAGTCACAGGGCACCCTGTTTTTATAATCTGACAAAGAAGAATTTTTCATCTTTCCTTGCTCTAGTAAGTAAACAGGGCATAATAATTCTTTAGGTCAGTTAGGAAAATATAGTGAGATTAGTTAAGTATTGTTTTTCTGTAATTGTGTGAACCTGTATTCCTGTGTTTTCTGTAATTGTGTGAACATGTCCTCCTGTGTTATTTTTAATATTTCCTGTGAATGAAACCCTGGTGTTTATTGTAAATAGATATTTAGTATTATTGTGTTAATTTATTATTTATTATTAAATGTGTTTAAACTTTTCATCATGGCTGGTCTTTTAAAGAATATTTTAACATTTGAGAGTACCTATATCAATTTGTGACACTGGCTATTTTGTCAACATTACCATTTGTATTAATATTAATTTCACTCAGTATAATTGGGTACCCTTGCAAGAGCCTTAGAGTAGCTGGCTTTGGGGTGTCTGATGGCAGTGTAACTACCTTATAGTCTGGGCAGAAGGGGGCATAACTAGTAAATCTTTCCCATATCTGTGTGTGTGTGTGTGTGTGTGTGTGTGTGTGTGTGTGTGTGTGTGTGTGTGTGTGTGTGTGTGTGTGTGTGTGTGTGTGAAAAGTATGGCGCAATGGTGCAGAGGTTGTGTTATTGCCTTAAATCAAGAGGTTCTCCAGTTCATTTCTCGGCTGAGGTGCCTTCTTTGTGGAGTCTGCATGTCCTCTCTGCATCTGTGTGGGTTTCCTTCAGGTGCCCCGGTTTCCTCCCACATTACAAAGACATGTGGCTGGAGCATTTCTCCTCAGGCCTCCCCTGAAAATTTACTTTGTTCCAAGTTGGACTTTCCTAGTAAACAAATGTTAAATAAATAAGAATAAATAATTAAATAAAATCAAACCTCAAAGTATGTGTGCTTGTCAGCTACTTGGAGCAGGAGCATGAAGCACTGGTTTCACAGAGAGATTGGTGAAGAACTTGGCCTGGGCACTCAACTGAGGTCTCAACTCTATAGTTGTATCAGTGAGGAGTCTTACTGGGGACCTGGAAGGAAACATAGACCCTGGACTGAGTATGTTCCCTGTGTGCTCTTAAGGGAAATTGTGCTTGATGCAGACAGCTGCACCTTGAAATACTGGGTGCATCCATTTTTGTTCCAAGTGAATGTCCCTCTCCAGTGCCAGTGGTGAGGATTCAAGCCCCTTGATTACTGACCCAGAGTGGGGAGGTCTTCAAGTTAATTACTCCATTGATAAAATGCTCCTAAGAGTCAACCTAGTAGTAAGGGATCTGGGAACATATGTAGACAGCAATCTGGCCTTTGACCAACATGCGACTAAGATAATAAGAAAATCATTCTATGTTACCAAACTTCTAGGTAAGTGTATGTCATCCAGGTCCAAGGAAATTATAGTATCACTCTACTCAGCCCTTATCTGACCCATCATTGAATACAATGTCCTTTTTGACATGTATCCAGATACTTGCAAATGTTGGAAAGCCCACAAAGGTTTCTCATCAGGAGAAATCAGGGCATGAATATCCTGTCCTTCACTGATCACCTAAAGGCTCTGTCTCTGCATTCAGTCTCCTACAGGGTGCTGGAAGGGGTTCTTTGCCTGGCTTAAAGGGCTTCATCAAATGCAGTCCTGATGGATCTGTTGCCAATGCACAAAACAAACAACACCTGAAATACTAGAGCCAGGAATCTGAACTTCACTTGTGGCATAAACAGAACATACCGGAGAGACAGGTATGTGCCCCAAAGGATCTATGAACAATGGAATAAGCTCCCTATTCATGTCAAACAGAGTTCAACCTTTACAATTGGATGGGAAATTGTAAATATACCCCCTATCGGACCTCTATGTCCCTTATGGAAAGAGACCATCAATAAGAAAAGTATTAACCTAACACCCCCCTGAAAATCCATAGCTACCTGACTGCTAACATGCTCCCCCATATGATACTTGGGACCCAAATCATTTCAACTGCATGGCTAGGCTTATTAGGGCCCTAGTAGCCTAGTAACAACCTATGAACCTATGAACATCTGTTAGTATAATTTTATATATAATATATTTTATTCACAACTGGTACACATCTATTCCACTTACTGAAAGCACTGCTTTTTGGGGAGTTTCAGTGAACAAGACACACCCCCAGATTTTCTAAACTTCCATGCTTAGTCCTGCATGGAAGTGCCCGTTTAGGAGCAGGATGGGAACGCGCCAGGCATATTAATAAGGCACGCTGCCAGAGCTCCTAGGCTTACATGGAGCGTGTATGAGTGCAGGGGGCGTGTCTGAGAGCAGAGCTCTCAGAATAAACCTGCCCCTGTGATGCAGAGCAGCAGAAAGTGATAAGAAATGAGCAAGACCACTCACAGGTGTCCGCATATCCCCACCAACAGTCCGCTATGTGTACAACAGCAACAGTACATATAAATTAAATGAAGAAGCCCTTTTGTTTTTTTAATCTGAGTACAGCTAACCATAGGTGCGCAGGCGTGCCCATCGCTTAGTTACGGTTAAAGCAGCTTAAAAGGCTGAAGAGGATAACAAGGAAGATAGATGCAAATGAAGCAGCACAGCAATAGTGTAGTGGGCAGAACATTCGCCTAACGAGCAGGTATTCCCAGTTTAAGTCTCATTGCAGCACAGTCTATTTTATATGGCAAAGCATGTTATAACTAATATTTTTGTTGCAAAACCCACTAAATAATATATATTTATGAACTGGAGTACTGTAGGACATGCACATGTGAAGTGTCAGTATCATAATGAATAAGGCACTAGTAAGCAGGTTTAAGCACAAATAAGCAGTAGTAAGCATATGTAAGCAGTAGTAAGAGTGTTTAAGTATGTCTGCATGTGGGTAAGCACTGCCTACACAGATTATGCAATTTAGAAGCTGAGTATAAGAAACTGTAACCGGAAGTTAGCAGTGTTTAGCTCTGCGCAAACCCACGCAAACCCATGTACAACTGCTTTAAAGTGCCTTAATCACTCTGTATCCAACAGCCCATGTTCTGCCCAGCAACAAAATAAACAGCCTCTGCAAGGCACAAACCCAGGACCTTGTACACTACAGTCACAGAAGTTAACCACTAAGCCATCATCGCAGTACATAAGATTGAGGTTTCAACAAACAAATCCTCACCATAGGAAAATCAAACTGAACATGTGAAAGGAATCTATGTAGTGTTATGTTGTTTAATCTGCTACATAACATAAATATGTGAACTAGAGTACTGCAGTAAGGCCAGATGTGACGTGCTATTGTAATAAAGTGTTGAAGTCCCCAGGACCCCATACAGTGTACGTACACATGAATCACAGATACCAGACACATATATAAGATGTAATGAATAATAAATCAAGGCCAAAAGGAAAATATAATGCAAATTAAATATTAAGCAATGCTAAGTATTGCACAGCTCAGCTTAGTTGGTGTAAGCAATGTTTAGGCTGGCTAACTCAATCTGCCCAGTGGTATATCCTATTAAGCAATGCCAGCATTAGGTAAGCAGGTGTGTCCATAGATTAGCCTTTTCAAAACCATCCAATCATGGGAAAGTGTGGGAAATTGGGTGTATTTAAACCCCCAAGGGTGAATATTTCCCATAACTGGTCGCAGCTCCCTACTGTAGGCAGAATGGCTGGAGTTGGGGAAGGCACTCAATTTAGAGTGCAGCGCTGGTACACCTAGGAGTCCAGATTCATGGTATGGCTCCTGGTAAAACACCATGAGCAGAGATTACTGTAGGGCCAGTACCAGGGCTCTCAGTATAAAGTGGAGACCTGGGACAGTCTCGTCTGTGACCTCTCCAGTGCCACTGGTATCCCTGGACTGGTGAGCAGGTCAGGCATCACCATGTTGACCTGAAGTGGTGGAGGGGGGATCTCTTGGAGTAGTGGATCCAAGAATCAAGGCAGATGGCCGATGTTTCAGCACTAAGTACTCATTCTGCTATCTAGATAATGATTGCCTAGCTTGTGTATACAATGGATAGGTAATGGCAAAATATCACTGTACTTCTCTGACAGCTGCAGATGGGTGGGCTGTGAACCAACAAGCCCATGCTGCTAGGCTGCAAAGGCTGTGTCGTGAGGCAGGTTAGTAATAATCTTGCATGTACTGCCATAACAAATAAATATAACAGTTCTAGAAGGTGTTGTACCAGTATAAAAATGTATTATGTATGGGATGTACTTAATAAACTAGACAATATGGCAGGAAGACTGTCATATAGGTTGTGTGGAAATAAAGGTATAATATCTTGCAAATAAAAGCATAACCCCTGGAGTGCTTGTGTACATTCTGCTTTCATATGTTGTCGTAGTGATGCATTCTATAAATAGTACTGTTGTATTAAGCAGTGTTACCCACACTGTTGAATGCAGATAAAATATGTAGGAAGTTCAGTATAACAATGGTGGAAGTCCCAAGAATTCAGTCATATTGTACAACTGAAGGAGACTTAAATAGAAAACAGTGGAATGCTTCACAACAATTCCCTGATAGCACAGTGTACTGTGTCGTCAACTGTAATATTTTTACCACACACAGAAGGGGTTTGAATCCCGGGAAATGGTAGTAAGTTGTATGCATAATCATACCCACCAACTGTACAGAGTTTGTGAACATGTTCAGATAGAAAGCTGTATGCATAATTAGACCCAACAACTGTACAGAATTTGCTAGAATCTTCAGATAGTAAGCTGTAACTATAATCATATCCTTCAACTGTACAGACTGTGGCAGAATGTTCAGGTAGGAAGCTGTATGCATAGTCATACCCCTCAACTGTTCTGATCTGTCCAGCATGTCCAGATAAATGGCCCAAATCTGCTGACTGGTAACCTGTTCCCCTGACAAATCAGTGTGATTATCCAAGAAATGTAGACAGCTTTTACTGACATATAACTGATAGTCAGACCTGTACATAGTCAGATAATGTATATGAAAACAAACCTGTCATTGTAGCATCTCACCCAAAGTGTATGACAGCTATTTTCCAAATATGTCACATTAACACCTGCATCCTGTCAAGCCGTGACCAGAGTTTGTGCAATAATAGATTGTTAGGTATGTGTATAACATCAACATGGAATCTGGGAGTATGTGTAGAATGTGTCAGGTAGCGTTAACAAAGATTTTCTCCACGGCTATAACAGGTAAGAGGTGTAGACTGCAGGTACAACACAGTTCACTTATATACTTGTCTACAAGCATGTAATCTGGGAGTATGTGTAGAAATTGTCAGGTAGTGTTAATGATTTTCTCAACAGCTATACCAGGTAAGAGGTGTAGACTATAGGTACAACACCCACAGATATACTTGTCTACAAGCATGGAATCTGGGAGTATGTATAGAAATCACCAGGTAGTGTTAACAATGATTTTCTTAACAGCTATAATAGGTAAGAAGTGGAGACTATACGTAAGACACAGTCCACGTATATAATAATCTACAAACATACCATTGTATAAAGTAAGGACATTGGGTAGTGTAATAATACATGTAAGGGACAGATCACTGCAGTGATTAAGAAAGTTGTGTAAACTACAGGGATATATTAGTTGTTAAATGACCTCTCTTTCTCACCCCCACCATATGTGCTACAATAACCTAATTACACACCTCAATGGGTACGTGTACACTCCAAACATTTGTTGGGACATATGTCCTATTGGTTTATAAATATTCACATTTGGTTCTATGCATGTGCCATGTTAAAATACTCCCATATTGGTGGCCTGTTGCCATCAATGAAACCTGCATGATGTTGTAATAGCCACTGTTGTCCCATATATGCATGTGTTCTGCTCGCTTTGCAACTGTTGTAAATCTGGTGTCTTGGGTTAATGGGGATACCTATGCATGCTGTTATAACTAATCCTGAATGCTGTTATTACTAACTGATATATTTCTTAAAACTGCAACAACATAACTCGTATGGGAAGGCCGGTCCCAGCGGACCCACCTGTCCCACCTCAGCTGGCAATGGCAATGGGCACCAGCATGTCTTGGGCCAAGCCTGGCACCTCCTCCTCCATTGGCCCTGCACCACCTTTGGGTGGAACCACCACAGGGGATGGGGCTTGTCCCCTCGGGAGCATGGGCAGAGAGGTACCTGTCACCCTGCCATCAGGTCCGGGCCATGGTGCATAGCGACTCGACAAGGAGATCCGAGACAAGCTATGCCAGCTTGAGGGCCACATGGCACAATTAGAGGGTGAGCCTGCTCCTCCTACCCAGCTCCCAGCACAGCCACCTTTGGGCCCGTGAAGGTGCAGTGGTGACTGCCCATGGGTGGGGACCTCAGTCCCACTGTTTCCATTTGGGGGCTCATGGGCTTGCGACTTCTAAACACCCCTCCCCGTCCAAGGTGTTTACCCCCACATGTGTCATATACCATCTCTGTATGCATCTTGTTTGTCTTCTCTGTTAACCTACCCAACCTACCTCCCCAAATATACCTACTACTACCCCTCCCCAACATCCCACTCTCACCTGAATAAAACAAAAAAGGGCAATCTGTTCCCACAAAAAAATCTCGCCCCATACATAGCTGTCCATTTCGCACATGTGTCCACTGGACACATGTAATCCAGTATAATTGGCATCACAACTTATTATTGTCCTCACTTCCACCCAGGGGTTTGAGTGTCCAAATCTACCTCCAAATTCAGTGTATATGCACAGCTGTTTCTGTAGAAGAAATTGGCAGCCATGGACCTTCCATACACCCGTCCTGCACATCCCTGGCTATTTTCCCTACTGTCTTTCCCTCTTTGTGCCACTTTTTTCACCACTTTCCTATCAACCCCTTTTTCTTTTCTTTTAAAGAAATTAGCACGGGGGTACGTGGGAGTAAGCATATTTAAGCAGCAGTAAGTGGGTTTAAGTCTGTTTGCATGGGAGTAAGCATTGCCTGCACAAGTTAAGCAATTTAGAAGCTAACTGAGTGTAAGAATCTGTAACCGGAAGTTAGCAGTGTTTAGCTCCGCACAAACCCAGTTTAAAATGCCTTAGTCACTCTATATCCAATGGCATGTGTTCTGCCCAGCAACAAAATAAACAGCCTCAGCAAGGATCAAACCCAGGACCCTGCACACCATAGACAAAGTGATTTACCACTAAACCATGCTGATTATACATAATTATGATCTTTTCACAAACATATCATCCAGCCCAGTCATGCAACGGTACAGAATGTATACCAACATGTAGATGTATGTGTGCGTGCACATATATTAATATCTAAACAGACACAACATATCTATATATATATATATATATATATATATATATATATATAGATATATATAGATATATATTTAGAAATATATACATGTATATATGAATATATATGAACATATATACATGCAAATGTCTACACTGACACACACACACACATATATATATCTACACCTATACGTCTACACATATATAGCAAGTTACATATATGTACGCAGATATATATCTTTGTAGGTATATACAGACCTAGTTATATATATATATGTAAGCAGATATATATATATATATATATATATATATATATATATATATATATATATATATATATATATATATATATATAAGTATATATGGCCATGCATCTGTAGATAGCAATGGTAGATTAACAGAAACATATATGCCCACATGCACTGTTAATGGGGTTGAGAGGCCCCAAGCAATATACCTCTTGTACGAATTGACATACCCCCCCCACAGCCAAACAAGTCCACCCTGCAATACACTACCAAGTGTTGCAGATCCCATAACCAGGACCTGACATGACATGGGCACATGATGTTAACAGTACTACATCCCACCTGTATGATGTCAGGCTGGTATTGATAACATATGCAGTACAGTCTGGCTCACATAGGCAATGTGAAATGTGGAAGCTATCAACATCCCCAGGATGCATATACACAGACACATATATGCAGATACAGATATACATATAAATATGTGTGTATATATATATATATATATATATATATATATATATATATATATATATATATATATATATATATACATATATATAGATATGCATGTGACTACACGTACACACGCTGAGATATGTACAGTAAGATACTTATGTAGTAGGTGCACACAATATGGTACAGCCACTATGCCTACAGTTAACACCCTAACAACTGGACACTGGATGAGCCACCCATACAAATGACATTCGTTGCCTGCAACATATACCCACAGAGAGGTCATAGGATAAACACCACACACAAGTTTGCAGAAATGGAATACCTTGATTTGTATATTATTACAGATTTATATGTCATGTCATATGGTTGTTTAGACACTGACATCCATGTCAACAGAGTAATGCAACTGTGAAACAGTTATATTAATACAGTAGTCTGGAAAGGTCCACAACTGTTGCTGTTCAGGCCAAGCCCTTCAAATCGTACAGTAGTAAAGATGGACTCGGCCACAGGATACCACACAATCAACAGTAAGTGCTGCAGTTGTATAGTCCAGCAGCCTCTATCTACACTCTGTACACAATCAATAGGTGGTAAAGACTTCAGTTGACCAAATGGGATGTTACTGTTACATAACAAGGCATAACTGACACTATCACAGGCACACTGGCAAACAGGACAGTCTATATGGCAGGATGCAGTAGACCTGCAGTAACCCACTTTATGTAAGTAATGTCAAGATAGGTGACATGTATGGTACTGTACATCCAGATACCTTAAGGCAGCTCAACCCTGATACCCCCACATTGTGTAACAGCCTAGGTTATGTATGGTGCATCCCCTCCCTAGACTCAATAACACAGGGCCATATACCACTGTTACATACACTGACCTCTGGAGTGCATATGGGCACACATGTATTGTGTAGGTGAAGCCCACACATATATGGACCTAGCCCCCATCGTATGTGTGGGGGATACAACAGCAGTGGACTGCTGGCAGGCATGGCAGCGTGGTATACATATATTGTGCATATGTATCTCTATCTGTATATATGTAGACATATACTGCTCTGTATATGTATATATTTGGGTGTGTATATGCATATCTATGTACATATACACACCCATCTATATATGTTGATTTGTACATGTTTAATTATCTGTATAGATATCTGGATAATCATATGTACATATATATTCACCATATGTCCTGAACATGGGGTGTAGCCCTACCTCAGCCCTTATAGTCCCACCTCCATAGTGCAAAGGAATGTCAGGCATGTATAGCAGGTATATTAGCAGAATACTGCTACTGTAATATGGATTGTCTTCACAGACACGGTGTGTGTGTGGGAGGTCACATCTGCTTTTCACATGTGCACCATTGGCTACTGACAGACATCATAAGGACATCATAGTACAGTACCACTGCAAGCACGCAATGCTCCTGTAGACTACAGCAGAGATATTGGTCAATATATGTGGACATTCTGACATACTCTCTACAGTCCAGAGGTATACACAGAACCCCTTAGTGCAGAACATGTGGACCAAGCCTGACAATATGGATGTTAACAGCCATGTAGATGGGTATAACACATATTGCCTGGTATACATTTGTCCCCATAGGTTATGCATTCACACACCTCTGTCTGTCCTGACACATAATAACTGCTGGTACAGAGGTACCATGGCCGCATACTACCCACTAGATATTGACATACATCTGTACAGCATCCCACTGCTCTGTCTGGCATACATGACTGTTAAGGGAGGGCTGTCAGTGGTACATCTGGAAGGTATCTGGACATGACACCTCACTGGGTAAGTACACTAAGCTGCTAGGCATGTAACAAAGCACTGTGCAGGCTACAGGCAGACTGGCTCAACACTGGCCTACATCTCCTATAGGGGAATGCACATGTACCTGCATATATAGTAGGTTCTACAGGCATGTCACAGCACAGGTTAAGATGCACCTGTGTGAAAGTGCATAACCACAACCAATGTGAACACAGCCTCACAATCCTCCCACTACCTTCTGCAGTTCACAAATCGATGGTCTGTGGGTAACACATGAAACCAAAGGCACAACACACTGCCCAGTCTGCAGATGACCCTACAGATGGGGATTCTTCATAAATATAGAACTGACATGGTAGGTATTAAAACATGTAGGACAGCCATATCCACACACACACTGTTAAACCAAAATTACTCCAAATGCAGTATAGCAGCACTTACAGTCTGTAGTCAGGTCAGACACATCCCCCTCCTGTGTGTTGCCCTGTTTCCACAGTGTATGTTGTTAGAGGTAAATCCCCAATCCATCTGAGATGCTGTTTGCCAAACAACAGATCTAGTTCCTGCTCACAGTGGATGAAAAGAGCCAACACCAAGATGATGTTCCTAGATATTGGAGTGTGTTTCCATGCAATTGGCTATGGGAATGTCACCACAGCTGTTCCACATGCAATCAGCTACGGGAGGGCTGCAATTCATGCAGAGGCCAACAGCTGATCATGAGCATCACTTAAAATACACATGCTGCTGCCTAAGCACAGCAGGTGTAGGTCTCCACATCCACCAGAGAGGGAGTGAGGGAGGCAGACAGAGGCAAAGACAAGTCAGGGAGGGGTGGTAGAGTAAAACTTAAGCATGTTTTTGTCACACACCTACCAGCACAGTGTATCAAACCCCTGACGATTATGTAGTGCTATCACATTTCTGTGCAGTTATTGGATGCTCCACATAGGTTACATGTTGTGGAGCCCTCAGTACTTATATGTGATGGTGAGTGACATCTGCAACAGGGATATGGTAGTTATACGGTAGGTGTATTACATGTGCCTGTCCACATGAACAGGTGCCAGCGTCAACACAGCCACATTATCACAGGGATGCACACACACTGACACACTTGGCAGGGCCAGGAATACAACCCATCAATAGTGAGATTGCCACAACACATTACTGTGCAGGTATCTTATGCACCACAGGGGTCATACAGAGGTGATATCGGCAAAGGGTATGGGGAGGTGTCTGACATCAGACAGCATTCTTCAGTATGCTGATGGGGGTTGTAGTGAGTGTGGATGTGACCATACGCATCATACAACACACACACAAACACACAGGGCGCCAGTACTGACATGCATGGGTGCATTTCTGCATGGGTGTGTGGTGGTCGACTGTGCTAGATGGCTATACAAGGCTAGGTGATGAGTATAACTTGGCAGCAGGCCACATGACAATGGTCAGCATTGTGGTTCAGGGCTGCATTTTCTGCATTTGCCCACACAGGTGGGTATTGTATCCCCCATCCAGTCACCTGGGTAACTATTGTGTGTGGCCAATGCTGTGCATCACTTGCCATATATGTTTTCCTTAGTCCATGACATGGACAGTGTCTGGAATGAGCACACCTCACACATGCATGTACAGTGACATGTGGAACTGTACCTGGGGTGTCTGGCCCATGTTGTGTACACATATTATTATCATATGTGCCTGGCAGGAACTGGTAATGGACAGCAGGTTTACCCTGTACCTACATTGATAGCATGCTAACGGCATTCCCTGGTGGCAGTGGCATCTGTCCATACAGGACATGTTCTCAGGCATGGTATGTCCTTTGTGGATCACATGTGATGGCACCACAGGTGTTGCAAGTGTCCAGTGGGGAACGTGGTTAAGGTTCACTGTCTGTATGTGCGTGCCTACTGGACAGATGGACAGGGTGCCATGCCCTCTGTAGCCCACTGCAACCACTCCATAGTTACTATCAGTGACCAATATGCAGTGTACTACCCACATATTGGCTGTTGCCTAGGAATGTTTGTGTGTCTATGAGACATGGGTTGAGAGTGTGCTCTGGGTAATACTGGGGTTGCCAACTGTGATTGCCTATCCTTTATGTCATGTATGGGTATGGATTTGCACCCCAGCATCTCGGCTATTTCACATCTGTTATCCTCGTATGGTGGACATTGTGATATATACTAGAGCCACCATATAATAAATTTGCAAAACCCACTCTACATTGGGTCCAGGTGTCTCATACACACACACACACACACACACACACACACACACACACACACACACACACACACACACACACACACACACACATACCTGTCATGTCTGGGAGTAAAACCCCTACCTAATTAGTCTATTACACTACAGCAGTACACAGTTATAGTACACTCCACGGAGATTACTGAAGTACTCCTTCCCCAAAGGAGTATATCACATTGGATGACATCAGCAGGATTGCCAAAGTAGGCCATTTGACATGTGCTGAGTGTGACTAGCCTAAAATGCATTGCTTCCTACACAGACATTGAAACACACACAAAACATTCACAACCGACATGTGTGGGTATAGAACCCCTAACAGAGGTCTATATTACACTACAGCATGGAGTTGTTATAGGAAACACCACAGGGATTACTGTGGAGCTCCTTCCCCAAAGGTGTATTTCACAATGAATGACATCAGCAGGCTTGCCAAAGTAGGGCATTTGGCATGTACTGAGTGTAACTAGCCTAAAAAGCATTGCTCCCAACACAGACATTGAAACACACACAAAACATCCACAATAAACATGTGTGGGTATAGAACTCCTAACAGAGGTCTACATCACACTACAGCATGTGGCTGTTATAGGACACACCATGGGGGTTACTGGAGAGCTCCTTCCACAAAGGTGTATTTCACAATGAATTACATCGGCAGGCTTGCCAAAGTAGGGCATTTGACATGTACTGAGTGTGACTAGCCAAAAGAACATTGCTCCCTACACAGGCATTAAAACACACACAAAACATCCACAATTGACATGTGTGGGTATAGAGTCCATAACAGAGGTTTATTTCACACTACAGCACTGCACAGGTATGGCATGCGCTATGGAGATTACTGGGCAACAGCCTTCCCAGTGGTGTATTTCTAGGTGGATGACATCAACAGCCTTGTCAAAGGGGAGCATACAAATTGTATGGGGTGTGACTACCCTAAAAGCATTGCCCTCTACACAGACAGACAGACACACATGCAAACACACACAGTTGCCAAGGTTGGGGTTAGAACTCCTACCTAACTAGTTTATCACACTACAGCAATACACAGTCATATGACATGCTATGGAGATTACTGGGATGCAACCTTCCCAGGGATGTATTTCTAGGTGGATGACATCAGCAGCCTTACCAAAGTAAAGCATTTCAATTGTAGGGACTGTGACCACCCTAAAAAGCATTGTTCATTACATAGACAGACACACACACAAACACACACACATGGTTGCCAAGGCTGGGATGAGAATTCTGATCTAACTAGTTTATCACACTACAGCAGTACACAGTTATAGGATGTGCTATGGAGATTACTGAGCTAAAAGCTCCCCAGAGGTGTATTTCTAGGTGGATGACATCAGCAGCCTTACCAAAGTAGTGCACTTAAATTGTAGGGGGTGTGACTACCCTAAAATGCATTGCTTTATATACAGACAGGGACAGACTGACACACACACACACACACACACACACACACACACACACACACACACACACACACACACACACACACACACACACACAGAGTTGCCAAGGCTGGAATTAAAACTTCTACCTAAATAGTTTAGCACACTGCAGTAGTGCGCAGTTATGGGATGCGCCACAGAGATTATTGGGATACAACCTTCCCAGGGATGTATTTCTAGGTGGATGAAATCAGCAGCCTTACCACAGTAGAGTTTTTTGATTGTAGGGAATGTGACCACCCTAAAAAGCATTGCTCTCTACACAGAGCCATGCAAACACACAGTTGCCAAAGCTGGGGTTAGAACTCCTGCCTAACTAGGTATATCACACTACAGCAGTTATGAGACACACCACAGTGATTACTGGGATAAAACTCTCCCAAAGGTGTATTTCACAGTGGATGACCTCAGCAGGCTTGTCATAAAGAGGCTATGGGGAGGGCAGTGTGTGTGCATGGGCCATAACCCATTCATCTAGGGTTTGATATGCCACATGCTGGCACAACCTAGGTCATATTTCACAGGTACATGTATACAGCTGCTAGATGACTACTTCCTTGAACAGTCATGTTGCAAAGATGGTACGTACACCACATACTCTGTAATGCTGACAGATACTGGTGGCTAGTACCTGCAGTGAGTGACACCTGACCCCCTGTGGTTGTGGCCCTTTGGCTGTGTGCTGAGTGGGATAGACCTGGATGGCTCCTTGTCACAGTCACCCTCTTCCACACATCTATGTATGTCTACCTTTGGCTTATTATAGTGTGTTGTCCTTACATATATGCCTGTATTCCTATCCACTGTGTGTGCAAAGCATGAGTGGTGCATGCTGAGGAGTGCCTGCACTAACATCTGTAGCTGTCAGATATGTCTGGCCCACTGGTGTTTGCAGACATGGCCTTAATGTGTTTAAGTGTGTGAGCATGCCCAGTATGACCTTTCAGTATGTTGTTGACTGACATTGCCTTCATTACTCTAAGTGTGTGGGCATGCCCAGTATGGCTGTCTGTATTGAATGTGTGGATCGAGTCCAGGTAGTTTGTACTGCAGTGCTGACCTTTGTGTTGTACACCTACAGGTAGCATGCTGTCTCTGCAGGGTATCCGTCAATCATTTGCCATGGACTTTTACTACATTTCCCCATAGGATGGGGTGGGTACACCTGACTATTTCTACATTTCTACACAGGATTGTGGGGGGGGGGGGGCACACATGACTGTTACTATATTTCTACATAGGATGGGGGCCACACCTGACTATTTCTGCAGTTCTACACAGAATTGGGGGGGGGGGCACACCTGATTATGTCTACATTTCTACACAGGATTGGGGGGCACACCTGACTGTGACTACATTTCTACGTCGGATGAGGAGGCACACCTGACACTTGTACACATTTGCTAGGACTGTACTGGTATGTCAGGTACTCCATTTCCGTCTGTAGTCTTACCTATCGTGGTGACTAGAGGCATACCAGTGCACTACAGATCTTAGCTTTTAATTACCTACATATTAGTTTCCAACTTCCTACCATTCAGAACTGACATCCCACTGTGTGACCTGCTGTAGTCTGTCTGTGTAATCCTGGGGGAGGAGGTTACCCATAGGCTTCATTCAGAGGCCATAGCACAGCCTTTGTTTCTGTTTGTCTATACTTGTCCTGCTGGCTGTTACTGTTGTTGGGTATGTGACCCCCCCTGACTGGCATGTGTGAGTCACTTACCTTGTGGGTGTCCCAGTATTGAGGGTGGTGCTGCAGGGCTGCCTATGTCGGATGCACATAGTACACTCCCTACACATGGTTAGGCACAGGTAGTGTAATGTTTGGCATCTGTTTTACTGTATGTGAGAGTCAGAGAGAGGTGTTATTCCCTGGGTCCCTCCTGTGTCAGTGTATGCGCTATGTGTTGCCTCTTTGCCAAGGCCAGGGCATGTCTCCTTCTGCCTACTGGGGCAGGCTCAGGTTGTCCCTCCTCCGAGTCACTCTGTGCCTGTGTAGGCCTTGGCAATGGTGGGGGGCTGTGTGGCCTTGCCCTGTGCTGTTCCTGC
Source organism: Protopterus annectens (assembly GCF_019279795.1). Taxonomy (NCBI): domain Eukaryota; kingdom Metazoa; phylum Chordata; order Ceratodontiformes; family Protopteridae; genus Protopterus; species Protopterus annectens. Next base: position 480,081,117 of record NC_056725.1, on the reverse strand, counting down.
TGCAGCTGTTTCCGCAGGATCATATTGTGTAGCATGGCACATACAAAGACAATTGGATACATATAGCTGGTGAGTACTGCAAGGCTCCACCAGATGTGTCCAGGCACTGGAACTGTGACTTGAGCATCCCAAACACTTGCTCTACTATAATTCTGGTTTGTGCGTGTGCCTCATTATGGAGTTCTTGTTTGGGTGTGTGTGTATTTATGATGGGTGTCATCAGTCACGGCTCCAGTGCGTATCCAGCATCCCCCACTATGTGACCGTCAGGGATGTCCCCACTGGCAAATCTCTGGTACAGCTGTGTCAGATGCCAGATGTGGGAATTGTGATAGCTTCCAGGGCAGCCAGCGCACACATTCATTATTATGCTCTGGGCATCACACATGACCTGGCAGTTGATGGAGGAGAAGCCCTTGCAGTTGATGTAGACCCTACCCCGCTCCCAGGCTGGTGATTTAATGCATATGTGCGTGCAGTCTATAGCACCCACTACCTCAGGGTATTCTGCTATTTGGTGGAACAGTTGTATATTGCTGGCCAATGCCTCACAGGTGTTGGGGAAATATACATGCTCACTGACATGTGCTGACATGGCATCCAGGAACTGGTGGAGTACCTTGGATGATGATGCCTGTGAAATCCCCATCATATCCCCAGCTGGCCTTTGGAAGGTACCTGTAGCTAGTATTCTTAGGCCTACACATACCTTGGTATCCACTGGGATGGGTTCCCCTCTGTTAATTCTGTGTGTGAGGTGTGGCTGGCACAGCTCAACATTTTGCTGTAGGAGGTCCCTGTCCACCCTATAGCGCTCCACTATCTCCAGCTCATTTAGCCCCTGGTAGGTTACCCTGGGTCTGTACACTCTTCTCTGTCTCCTCACTGTGGGTTGGTGGACAGCATTCATGTCCTCATCACCCTCAGCCTCTTCCACAAGTTGTTGTATGATAGCTATTGCAGCACCTATCATTTTGCTGTTGTGAGTGTTAAAAGTTCCCCTTCTTGTTTACACCGGTGGTGTAGAGCATGGGAAAAACCAAAGGGGAAGGTGTTTGCATAGTTTATAGTAGTGTTCTGGGCTGGGCTGGGCTGGTCTGCTGCCTGTGTAATTGACTGATTCTGATACATTTCACCTGCCAGCTAAGCTAGTTCTCCTTGATTACCTTCCTACTGCTGTTTTCCCTTTCCATTGACTTCCTGTTTAAGCCCGTTTGTGCGCCGTGCAGAGTGCTCAAATGTGCACACTGCTGCTATTTCCTGGTTTAACCTCTTTTTTTTTCTTCCTGTAAAACACGGTGCGTGGTGTGCACACCCACTTAGGCTTTGTAAAGAGTGCTAAGCAGGTTTAGACACACCCCCTAGCTTAGCTGTGCTAAGCTAAGAGCAAACCCGAGCCACATGGCTCCAGTCCACTTACAGTATGCCTGACACACACCCCCATGATGTCACCTAACTCCTAGGCTTGAACCAAGCTATTCCTACTCTAACATGTTGGGACCTGACTCACATGCTGGGAAAACTGGGATTCACTATCTTTCCCTTTATTTGCATAGGATTGCCTGCTAATGCATAGTTACATGTCTCACACTGAGCCTTCCCCTTAGCAACCACTACTCACTGGCCTGGTTGTCTTCTGCCTGCCATTGACTTGCATGGCAGAATAGTGATTTTAGTTAGACTGCTTATTTTAGGTTTATTTTATTACCCCCCCCCCCCGATCCCATTTGTGCGCTGCTGCCTTATGCTTAAACAGCCGAGATCAGCTAAAAAAAATAAAAGTTGATTTTTGTATTTTTTTTTTTTGTTTGCAATGCCAATGGTCTTTTACTTGGCCATTGGCATGCTTACTACATAATATGCAGCCTTTATTTGGGACTGTCACAGCTCCGTTTTGGATTTTTCAGAAATGTAGTCAGTTACTAACCGAGTATATTTCTGCAGATAGCACTAGTATTGCACGGACTGCTGCAAGCTTCCTGGATTGCAAAATCACCTCATTTGCATAGATTTATCCTGCAAATGGGGTGATTTGCATACCAGGGCTTAGTCCGTGCAGGATTAGTGCATGAGTGCTTGTGCATGCTCCTGCAGGCTGTTCCTGGATCGTAGGGCAGACAAATTGCCTGCTTGAGCTCCTGCACTGATCTTGCACTCTGTGCAAGCTTTTGAGAATCGGGGGGACAGTGTTACAAAGGATTCAGATTACAGACCAGACACTTCAAAAATATGACAACAGTTAAGTGAAAGAATTCATGACCTGTCATAAGTCCAGAAGAAGTTAAAGAAGTTATACTCCAATGTAAATCAAAGAACACACACACGTACAAGAGTAAACACCGAATACAAAATTTGTCATGATTTATATGGAATGCTCCAGTCAGGTTTGGTATATTCTGTTATCAGATACTAAACTTAAAACTTTTGCTGTGTGAGACCCTCTTTTTTCTTACAGAAGAGCTAAAATGTAGACAGTTTTGTGACCAGTAATGTTCGGGTAAGCAGAAAAGTATGCAGTATGAAAGGTAATTTTCCATGCCATGATTGCTTAGTACATAGGTAAGCTTTTGGTATACAAATGATAAAAACCATGATGTTCTAAATAATAGTTCCTGCAAAGGGAATTTGATGAAGTCCCCATACTCCATATAACTATATACACCTTGGCAGTACCTTATCCCAGAGTAAAGGTAAAACTTGGTTTTGTTAAAAACAAATGTTCTCTTCTTCTGTTTCATTGTTTTTTCCACACAGATGGCTGCTTTTCATTCACGTTAAGCTGATTTGTGATCTACCACACAAGTAAAAGACTACTCTACTACTTTGCAACATAGTTGATTTGTTAATGTTTACAGTATTATTCACATAACAAGTAAATTTAGCTAGGCAAGAAAACAATTGGAAATTTTTAACTGTTATTGAATTTTAATTTAAACTGAAATGCCATGCCTTCTAAGCAAAATGTTTGCTGACTTTAACATGTTCTGCATTCTGGAATTCAGGTACAAGTATTTCAAAGGATATAGCACATAGTTAGCATGGCCAAGTGGCATGAAATTTGACTTGCTAGGTCTATTTCTTTAGAATTTAAAGACTGTTGCTGGTTTTAGAGGTTTGGTACATGATCCCTGTTCTTGTGTGCATACACAATCCACTTATACATCATTAAAGAAAGAAATTTAGTCTTATTTCTCTTTCAATAAATAAATGAATTGCACCAAAGGCACACTTTTCAAAGTTGACAAAATAATAGGTCACAATCAAGTGGAAAGACAAATGTTTGAGAAAATACATGATGTAAATGTGGGAATACTAAAGTGAAAAGGAAGGACAATAATTATTATGTAATGGCCAAGAAGGGTGAGTCATGCAGAACAAGTACTGCAGAAATATGTCAAATGCAGTGCACACCATAAAAACAATTCAAAGGAAAGATTTCTACTATAGTCAGTACCAGGTCATTAGTGGATCAATGTGGACAGTAATTTGTTCCCACTCAAAGAAATTATGTAACATATGTGCGGATTGGTATTTCAATTCATCTACAAATATCAGAATGTCAGGTATACATATGATTAATGCATTAGAGTACATATTCTTGAATTAAAGGGTGTTGATACTGGCATATCCAGCAAGTCTGCAATGCGGTTCTACTTCACGATGTCGAAAGCCGACAATATAGAAGCTGATATTGCCAGCAGCACAACATCGAAAGTGCAGAACATCGTGCAGGTAAACAGAAATCTCTGCAGGGGAAGATTTCCGTTTACCTCAATGTAGTGTGGTCTTGGAGTTGGAATATTTAAGTAGGGGTGTGTGGGGGGGGTGCATGGGGGCTTGCCCCCCTGCCTACGCTAGTTAGTTTTTATTTTTGTTTGTTTTTTTTTTATGTTATTCGATGTTTTACTACATCGATCACTAGAGGCCGACCTTTATTGATTCGATGTAGTAAAATTTCGATAACGTGATATAGACGCCTGCAATGCAAAAAGTCAAGAAATTAAAGAAGAAGAATTGTATATTTGAGTGGGGAATTCAAACATATAACAAACATCCCGTCTATACTATCGGCAACCCAAAAGAGAAGTTTCAAACAGTGAGGAATCACAGATGGAAAGGTAGTTGACAAAAGATGAAGACTGTCAGCCTGCAACAGCTAGCATGTAGGAATATTTCATTGCACAAATTCACTCTCTCAAGAGCTCAGCTCTTAATGGTCAGGAAGATGAAAAACAATCTGCTTACATCCTCTGCATCACTGATGCTTGGAAAACTAATAATAAGTGAAGCAAATAATGGAGAAAACTCAGCATAAACAAAAATACTACTTGTTAAAATGCAAAAGATTACCAGATTCACAAGTTGAAGACAACGCAAGAACAGAGAAGCCAAGGGGAAGTCCATAGGTTGAAAGTGAAGTAGTTGAGCAAGCAAGGTGCTATGGTTTCCATTTTAAAGGTGGAAAGTTGTATAGAAGGGATTGTAGATATCTGCATAAGATAAATGTGTCAAAGTACATGCCCATAGAAAATCAATTGTAAGTGTCACAACCAGTACTGGCACAAAAAACAGAGCCATGATAAATCAAGAGTTGCAGAGACAGGCTTCTCAAGTTGTGTCTGCAAGTAAATCTGTGCTCAACAAGAACTGTTCCAAAAGGAAATCAGCAATCTTGTTAAATTCTCCACATGTGGAATACCACTGAAGAAACTAAACCTGGACAGTTTGAAAGTTAAAAACTATTCTAAGAACTTAAATGTCGCATTTATTAAAATGCCTTTTTGGATGAATAAAAAAAAAAAAAACACGTTTGATTGTTAACTACTGGAGCTTGGTACACTTTCTCACAAAGCATACACCCTAATTAAAGACTTCATAGAGCTTAGTCACATCACAGTATTTGTCTGCTGCTTACTCACCTACCTCGCATGCAGCTCTTACACAAACATCACCTTCTAGCTGAATATGACAACATGCAACTGCTTAGTGACAGCCTTTACACATCCAGTTATATGGAAAACACCAGCAAGCCTTATCTTTTGTGCATGGATTTAGAAATAAAATTCCAACAATAAATGTTGCAGCTGCAGGTGGGCACTGGCCTATAAAACTTGCTTGGGTGCCACAGCTTTCATATTTCTTCCTGGTTTAGGGTGTCAAAGCCACCCATTCCATGTGGAAGTATCAGTTTAATGAGTGAGGCTTGTAGGGGAGTGAAATCTCATATAAAATCCAAGCTGATTTTATGAGCACTGGGGTAATTTTGTGACACCCCACCACAGGAAGATGTGTGATGCGTAAAACTGTAGGTAGAATCACATCGTAGATGTCATTATTCTAGATGATAAAAATACACATACTTCTCTCCGTTGGTCTGCAGTTTTCCTTAATTCTGCTACTAGGGTTTAAGATAACCGATCAATATGACATTAAAGTTGGCCTATGAGTAATGCCAAGGTACCTGTATGAATCAATCCTCTCCCATGTAATACTGTTGATCCTGATTTGTATTCTCAAGCACTTTTGATTAAGTGAGAATAGTATTTCATTAGATCTATTAGGAGTAATTTCCAATATGGTGGATGATCCTAAGAATTTCTGGAACAATTAAGATCAATTAAGCTTAGGTTCTCCAGTTATTAAATGCAGCCATCTGCATGCTAGCAGAATGATAAGGACTCAGACACTGACATTTTAATGCCACAGTCCTGACTATTCTGGCTAATGTATACCTCATGATCTTGATTGATACAACAAATAAGAAAGGTAAGAGAGGATATTCCTGTTGGTTGTCTCTATGCAGGCAAAATGATGGAGATTTAAGACTATTCTTGATCAATACTTTATATCAGTCAGTCATCCTGGATACCAAAACAATACACTGAGGCTCATACAAAATCAAGGGATTTGTTGAAATCAATGGGAAGGACAACTTCAGAACAGCACTTGCTATTAACATTCAGAAATAACCAAACAAGGTCTGAACTGTCTGCCCCACCATTAATAAGCTGTTCAGATTTGAGGGAACCAGATGTGAAAAGTTTCATATAAGCCTATTAGTCAATTTTATTTCTAAAAGACAGCATCAAAAAGGGTCTCTAATTAGTAGCCAGTTTTTTATCTTTCCATTCCTTTGAGAAAATTATTATGCCTGGTAATCTGCCTGAACATTGGAGGAAGCCATATTATGCACTACCCATCATAGTTGAATTAAGGGATTGCCAAGCACTTCCTTAAATATCTTGTAAATGTCTACTGCTGTACCATCAGGGCCTTGAGATTACCCAAATCTAGAGAGCCAATGGCTTGGGAAATTTCTCCTAAGGAAAGCAGCTTGCTCAAACATTGCAGGTCCTGTTCTGATGTTTTTGTTAGCTGGCTGAGGACAGGAAGTCCTTTAGACAAGAATCTTCTTCCAGGGGTTGAGCTGTATATACTCCAACACTACTCATTTCACCTTTTTTGCAATGCACTGTAAAGTCCCTGATTCTTTATGCAGAGAACCTATTGATTGGGCCTGCCTGCATTCTTTAAATTTGTGAGAAATTAGCTCAGAAACAATACATTGCACCCATGCATATTCCTTAATCCTTTCCCAGCTAGCTCATTTTGTTTCCCTCTGCATCATCTTAAGCCTTTAACAGCAAACAGCTAGTTGTGACAGAATTAGGTTATTATTCCTTATGTTTTGATGTCCTTCGCTAATGTCAGCACATACAGAGTCAGTGAGCATAAATTACTGTTGTGATGTCCTACTATATCACTGTTGCAGTATCCAAAACAGAAGGGGATCTCCCACCTAGGGCAGCCCGATGCTCAGGCAGTATACAAAAGCTTAATGATCTCGTATGCACCGTACATCACATTTATGATCCCCCATACAGAATATAGGGCATAAAATGGACATACAGACACAACTACCCTGAACTTCTTTGCCATTATTGCTAGTTGGTCTGAATGCCTTGTTGCTGTTTTTTTTTTTTTTTTTTTTTTTACTTTTTTTGGTTTTGTATTTTATTTTGCTACTTAGAGTTCATGTCATTCAAGAAGGGAAAATGTCAGTGTGGGAGGCAGATTCCCCATAAGGATCGTCACAAACAGTATCTTGTTTGTTTTGTTGCTTCCCACGACCACATCTCTTGTAGTATCTGTAAGGCATTTGTGCCTAAGACACTCAGAAGCCATTTATCTTGAAAACCAGTATCTTAAACAGTTAGCCCAGGGTACCATGGCAGAATCCTCTAACTCCAAGATACCCCCACTGGGTAAGAAGAAGACCAAGAAGTCTCAGCAGGATTCTTTAGTTGCCCAGCCTCCATCAGAAATCCCTCTAGAAGTGAGTAATAGCTCTGTAGGTTATTCAGTGTCTAAGTCAGATTCCTCTGCCATAACCCCATTGGAAGCCTGCATGGAGCCATCTTTTTGGAAGTCATCTGAGGCTTTGCAGGTGTCTGCTCTGGATGTCAAGGAGGAACTGTAGCTGCTTATCTCAGAGGTTTCTAGAGGGATTCCACAGATATCAGTCAGGGAAGAGGTTCCAGATTCTCTTTCTGAATCTTGCCAAGTGTCACAATCTCTGGTATTTGTTAGGGCTGATGTCCCTTCCAAGAAAAGACATCCTTAGGATGGATGTCATACCAAAGGGTATGGCAAGAGTTTACTCAGGGCTTGTTTTCTGCCTTAATGGCTCTAAAGCCTCCTCAAAGGATTTCAGTACCTACTCCTTCTTGGATTTCTATCCCTTCTAAGCAGCTTAGGGAACCTTATTCCTCAGATGATGATTCAGTGCCTGATGAGTGGTCTTTGTTGTATTCTTCATGGATGCCTTCACCTTTGGCTTATGGTTCTGATGAAGAAGAATCTGTTAGCCCTGAGTCTCCTTTTGAGGAATTGTCCTTTGGGGACACAATTGCTAGGATTATGGAACACTTTATGTGGGATTCTTCTCAAGTGTCTGATATTCAGAGAAAATATTATGAGTTGCTTCAAGTGGATACTCCTAAATCATCTGCAGTTCCTGCTGTGTTGGTTCCTTATTAAATACTTTCATTGCTCTTTCCAAGTCTCCTGATTTTCAGCCTCCTGCTCCTAAGAATCCTGATAGGTTCTTTAGGTTCCTGAGGATTGTCAATTTTTACTTAAATGTCCTTCTGCTGATCCTGCTGTGGTGTCAGTCTCTTCTGAAAAACCTTCTAAGCGTTTTCCCTCTTCCAAACTCTAGCCTTCTAATACAGATAGTAGGGTAATGAAGAGGATTAGAATTAAAGTTTATACTGCTTCTGCTTTGGCCTTTTCGGGCTGTTAATTACCACACCCACATCACCAGGTATACTCTGGTTTTGATTGGTCAGGCTTGTCAGATTATTTCTGAGCTCCCTGGTTGTGAAGGCAAATCCTCTGCCTTATTTTCTTTATTTATTGCATTTGTTTACCAGGAAAGTCCACTGGGCCTAATAGAGCCCATTTTCAGTGGAGGTCTGGGGAGAAAAGCTCAGACAAGAACATAGATACAGAATAAATTAAACATTAATTGGTACTGTTAGAAAAATGTGTATTTGAATATATGAGAAATGCTAGTTTCAAAACAAAGTAGTATATAATGCATTTTATTCTATTAATCATATAACAGAAAGGATTAATTCATGTGTAAATGTAAGTAGTTTTGAAACTGCCATGTGGCTTGAAGCAAACTGACCTCCGACCCTGGCAGATGCTAGCTTAGCAAGTTTTAATGTTTATGCTTTTCACAAGTGATTATCTGCTGGGTCAGGAAATTAAATATGTGAAATAATGAAATCTTCTGCCCTTTCCTGCTGGGATGATTTGGCCTTGTATATGTGTTACTAAGATAGCATGCAGCTGGTGGGAAAGTGTTACAGTGAACAAAGATGTGTATTAGAAGATTGAATCCACTATTGTATTCGAACTGATGTGAAACCTTGAAGAAGTAACTTTACAGAAAGACATTATGTCTGACCAGGTGGATAGCAAGGCCGTATTGTTACCAGAGGAAAACTTTTTTAAAATATACAGCATCAGCAGTTTTTATGAATAGAGGACTGTAAGCTAAAGTGATGTAGATGCCCTGTGACATACCACGTCAGTAAGGTGGGCACAGCTTGAATGCAAAGACTATATAGAACTGTGTGCTTCCTGTTTCATGTTAGACAAAATTCTGTACTTGTACATTTTTTGCCTCCTGGTGTACACTAGTAAACTTTTGAACCTGCACCTCCTGTGTATTGAATTCTTAATTTTATTTAACAGTTTGGTCCTTCTTAGCCGGAAATCCCTCGGACAGCTGCAGATCAGAGTCTACCGGTGGTCGAATACTGCGCAGGAGAAGTTACCGAAACGATTCTTCTTGGGTGAAAAGACCTCCGACTGAATTGTCGTTTATAGAGGCTGGCCACTTTCTGATCTGTGGCCGAGGAGCGGATCCTGGACGACTCAATACCGGAGGCTCAGGTAGGAAGATTTGCATTTTTTCTGTTTTAGATCAGGGACTAGGTTACAGTATATTGTTGTCAAGATTTGATATGCAGATCAGGGACAAAATGAAGTACTGTATATTTGGTCATAGATCAGGGTAACAGAATAAGGTAGGCAGTTATTCTAGATAAACTGTGAAAAGGAACTGAACTTCTGATATCACGTGATAAGAAGGGTTACGTAACATTTTCTTTTACCATGGGAAATCAGTGCACTAAAACATCACGAGATCCGCCCTTAAACGAAGACTCAAAATACATGCAATTACAACGTTCCGATAACGTTAGGTATTATACGAAATGGGTTAACAAATATGAATTTAATGGTAAACTAGATAAAACTTCACTAGTTAAACTCCTTAAGCAACTTAAATCCGATGCGGGAGGTCAGGCAAAAAAGCAATGCCAATTAGGCATTCCTCAGGCACACAGGTGGATTGAGGAAGCAAATCGTAGAGAACAGAAGCTTAAAAATTCAAAAACATTAGTTTTCGACAAAGAAGATAATAACTTAGTAATAGCAACAGCTCCTCCTCCTCCCTTACCCCCTCCTTTACCCTTTTCAGGATATGAAGCAAGTGGACAGGCTGGTCCTCCTCCGCGTTATCCTGAAGTCTCAGCAAGACCACAACCGTTTGTTAGAGATCCTATTGAAACTAGGTCCCGGACACGTAAAATACATAGGGACGCAGAATCATATCAAATAGAGAGAAACCTACAGGATGAGAGTGAGGAAGAAATATGCCCACTTATAGAGGTCCCAAATCCTCAGGCAGGACAGGAAGGGCAGAACCCAACACTCTTAGTATATAGGCCATGGACACCGGAGGATATCCGGAAAGCTACTGAGGGAATCCCCCATCCGAAAGTTAATTTTACGAAATTTTTAGAAGATTTACAAGGCATGAGGTTGAGTTACCATTTGAATGGGGAAGAAGTAGAAAAAGTAGTAAGACAAATTATAGGTCCAGATTGGCACATGATTTGTGGCACCTGGAATCCTCGTAATGCAGAGCTCAAACCACTCCCACATAGTGACGCAGAATTAGACAACAGAGTGAAAGGTCTTACAGACCGAATCTCTGAGAAATGGAAACCTAGAGCAGACTGGACTTGCATTAATCAATGCATACAACAGGAAAATGAGACAATAGATGGGTACTATGCTAGATTATTGGACTGTTTTAATAATCATAGCGGTATGTCGGTTCCTGAGAACCAAACGAATGATTCCCCGTATGAACAACAATTGAAAAACGCATTTTTAAAAGGTTGCATTGCACCTATCAGCAGCTTCATTATGAAGCACATGATAGACCATCGAACAGGTAGGCTACAAGCCTTACTTGAATATGCTAGACATGCTGAAAGACATTTTAATAGTAAAAAGAAAAAGAAGGCGCAAGTCTTCACTGCTGAAGACGGAGCTGAAGTATTTGTGTTACAATCAGGTAAAAAGGGCAAGAAGAATGCCCAGGGAAACAAACAATCTGACAAACGATCAGAAGATTTTGAAGAGAGGAAAAAGAGAGGTGAATGCTTCAAGTGCAGGAAAAAAGGACATCTAGCAAGGGATTGTAAGCAGAACAAAAAGGTAATTACAGAAGATAAGGGAGATGAGGACTGACTATATGATAGTGAAGATACATCATGCGAAAGTCAGAAATCATCAGGAAAAGTTAATAAACAAAAAACAAATGTAAATGTGATAGAAGGAATAGAGGAAGTGCAAGTAGATATGGAGGATGAAGAAAGTGAAATTTTGGACTTAGCACTATTGAGCTTAGAGCTCTACTTAGCAGATACGAAACCGGAAGGTACACTTCTGGTGGAGGGAAGGGAAGTCAAATTCCTGTGTGACTCAGGAGCATCACGGACCCTGATACACCCCTCTAAGTTACCAGAACATTCCGAATCACCTGATTATATACTGGTAAAAGCTGCAAATGGACAACTATACAGGGAACCACTTTCCCATGATATAGCAATAACTGACCCTGTTTCAGGTATGACTCAGAGAAGTAAAATTGTTGTTTCTGCAAAGTGTCCAGTAAACCTATTGGGCAGGGACCTTATGCAGATATTTGGCATAGCAGTAGTTCCAACTGTACAAGGTATGGAGGCGCAGAGACAAATGGATACCTTTGTAGTGCGATCGGAGGGTGAAACTTTTTACTGGTACAGCCAGGACCTAGTCACGACTGGTCCAGGGGCAGTAACCAAGGAACTGATGAATGTAGCCATCAGTAAAGCCCCCTCCCTTGACACTGATAGACAGCATTTGTTACACTGTACTCTATACTACTGTACCACACCAGGACCTGATAGAGAGTATGAGCAAGAATTGTTCAGAAATCGTGCAACTAGATTAGTATTGCGTACTTTGTACTGGGATACTGAGGGGAACAGTGTAGTTAGCTGTTCATTACCTCAAGAATTCCTTGCATTATATAGATCAAATCAATTACCACATGTCAGCTTCACAAAGAATAAAAATGTAAAATGGGCAGACTTAGGAGAAAAGGTGACAAGATGGGAGAAACAGACTGATTTAGAACTGTCAGAACAAGGGATACAGAAACAAAAACTGAATTGGTTGACACAGACACATCCAGCTGTTCACTTGCAATCTAGCAAGGACAGCTGATTAGCATTTCTATTAGAAGAAGAAGAAAAAGCCTTATGTGAAATTCCAACGACTCTTTGGTCAAGAGGCAAGTCAGATGTAGGACTTATTCGAACAGCAGGACCAGTTACAATTACCCCAAAGTCAGCATTTAGACCACAGAAAAGACAATACCCTTTGAGAAAGGATGCAGAAATAGGAATCAAGCCTATAATAGCAGCATTACTCAAAGAAGGAGTACTGGTAGAATCTCCTGATTCACCATGTAATACACCCCTATTTCCTGTTAAGAAAGCAAACGGGGAATGGCGGATGGTTCAAGATTTACAAGCTGTGAATAATGCAGTAATACCTAGAGCACCTATGGTGCCAGACCCACATACTTTGTTAAATGATTTAAAACCGCAACAGAAGTATTTCTCTGTGGTAGATATCAGCAATGCTTTCTTCTCGATACCTATACATCCTGATAGTCAATATTGGTTTGCATTTACATTTCAGGGGAAAAGGTATACATATACTTGACTACCACAGGGATATTGTGAGAGCCCAACAATATTTGCACAAGAAATGGCTAGCAACCTGGCAGGGTTTACCCCATCGGGAGGTAGTCAGATTCTACTTTATGTGGATGACATCTTGCTAGCAGCCCCCACCCAGCAACAATGCAGGGAGGATACTGTAGAGTTATTAAATTTTTTAGCAATACAAGGACACAAAGTAAACAAAAGTAAGTTACAACTTTGGAAAAAGCAAGTTAGATACCTAGGATATGTAATATCCAATGATGGTAGAATATTAGATGAAGAAAGAAAAATAGCAATTTTGCAAGCACCCAAACCAGCAACCAAGAAGGCAATGATGTCTTTCTTGGGTACAACTAATTTCTGTCGGAGCTGGATACCAAATTATGCTTTGGAATCTGCTCCACTGACTGACTTGATATATAAAACACCAATGGCAGCACAAGATATTTTACAATGGACACCTGAAGCAGAAACGGCTTTCTGCAGGTTGAAGCAGATGATAGCTTCTTCATTAGTTTTAGGACTCCCAAATTATCACAAACGGTTCTTTCAGACCATAGACTGCAAACAAGGATATATGACGTCAGTGCTGACGCAACAACATGGGGACAAGCAACGCCCCATAGCCTATTATTCATCGCAGTTAGACCCAGTGGCGCGATCTTTGCCTCACTGTGTACAAGCAATAGTTGCGGCTGCAATGGCAGTACAGGCTTCAGCCTCAGTGGTGTTATTCCACCCTCTCACATTGAGAGTGCCTCATGCAGTCGCAATAATTTTACTGCAAGAAAAAGTAGCATACCTCTCCCCTGCTAGACATCTTTCATGTATGACTATACTGCTGAGCCAACCTCATATGACAATTGAACAATGTATGACATTAAATCCATCAACATTACTTCCAACTCCTGCGGATGGCACACCACACAGCTGCCTGCAGGAAATTGAACAGTTAGCTTTGCCTAGACAAGATCTCACAGATATGCCCTTGGATAATGCCAAGGTGACATATTACGTGGACGGCTCATGCAGAAGGGGCCCTACAGGAAAGAATCTAGTAGGGTATGCAGTAGTTACAGACACTGAAAATCTAGAAGCCCAATCCTTACCACATAACTTATTTGCACAAGCAGCAGAATTGATAGCTTTGACGCGGGCATGTACTTTAGCAAAAAACAAATGTGTAAACATATATACTGATAGTCAGTATGTTTTTTCTACAGTACATGTATTTGCGCAACAATGGAAAAATAGAGGAATGATAACATCTAGTGGAAAACCTATTAATCATGCGCAATTTATTTTGGAATTATTAGAATCTATTCAGTTACCTACCAAAGTAGCTATTTGTAAATGTGTAGCTCATACAAAACAACAGGATAAGATTTCGAAAGGCAATGCACGAGCTGATGCAGCTGCAAAGCAAGCAGCCTCAGACTCAGAAACTTTACTTTTGAATGAGGAATTACAACCCTCTGAGATTTTAGATTTAGACATGTTAAAAACAATGCAGATGCTTACTACAAAAGCAGAAAAGCAAAAACGGGAAAAACGAGGTGCAATTCTTGAAAATGGACTGTACATTTCCAAAGAGAGAAAACCGATATTGCCGTCTAATTTATTTAGATATGCAGCTTTGTTGAGCCATGGGCAGTGCCATGTCTCAAAAGGGGGGATGGTATAGTTAGTAAACCGAATATTCCAAACATATGGATTCACAAACTACACAAAAAAATTTTGTGCAGCTTGTCATACTTGTAACAAGCACCATGCACAAGGGGCATTTAAAACCAAGCAAGGAAGTTTTCCTATACCACCATATCCATTCCATACTATTTGTATGGATTTCATAGAATTGAGTAAGTGTGAAGGGAAGAAATACTGTTTAGTTATTGTAGATATGTTTTCCAAATGGGTAGAAGCTTTTCCAACCAAAAATCCAGATGCAGCAACAGTGGCGAAAACCCTGATAAAAGAAGTAATCCCTAGATTTGGCATTCCGGAAAGGATTTATAGTGACAACGGCACACATTTTGTGAACCAGACAATCCAGCAACTTGGGAGATTTTTTGGTATCTCCTTAAAGAACCATTGTGCCTACCACCCTCAGTCAGCAGGACTAGTGGAAAGGTACAATGGTACCCTTAAGAATAAACTTAGGAAGTTAGTTGAGGAAACCCAAAAGAATTGGATACACTGTCTGCCTTTAGCACTGCTGAGTATGAGAACGGTTCCAAATGTGAAGGGTTTGACTCCCTTTGAAATGATTTTTGGGAGAGCATATTATGTGCCTCAGTGGAAAGCTCTCATGCCCACAGAACAAGAGGCTGACAGTTCATTAGCTAGTTATATGAGGAAACTGTTAACAAATAAATCTGTTTTGCAGTTTAACTCTTTTTCAGATAAGGAACAGACCAGACTGGTAGAAGCAGTTTTGGCCCCCGGGACATGGATTTGGCTGAAAGTGATGAAAAGGAAGAATTGGGCAAGTCCAAAGTGGGAAGGACCGTACCAGGTACTGTTGGCAACGCCTACTGCAGTCAGAGTGGCCGAGAGGACGTCCTGGGTTCATTTGACACACTGCAAACCAGTAAAGAACTTTCAACTTGATAAAAACTTTGTGACTGATACACAACAGGACCAAGATGGCCAAAAACAAAGCAAATAGAAATTTAGATCAACCCCAGAGATGTTGTATAATCATTTTGTTGAGTATACATTTATTGACTGTAATTGTGACAATTTTCCTCTTGTTGTGGTTTATCCTGCACACAACCACACAAGTGAAAGTGGGAAGGCGTGACGAAACGTCTATAGACTGGCATCCAAATTTTAACACATACCTAGCCATGAAGCGTGTATATGCAGAGACTATGAACATTTCAAATTGCTGGGTTTGTACAGCTATACCAACAGCATATGGAGGAATGATAATGTCCGCTGTCCCTTTGGTGATAAATGAGACTTGGTAGAATTTACTCTTTGATACAGGAACTGTGAGATCACAGGACAAAATAGCTTTATTTTTGCCTGTCACACAAAAAGGAATTGTATGTTTTTACAAAAATGACACTCTCCAGGTGGGCTGGAGCAATTGTAATATAACCATATCTTACCGATGTTATATTAAGAATAGTAATGGCAATATTCTTTGCAATACTAATTATGACTCATATTTGAACTCACTGAAAACAACCATGAATGACATTCGCAAGAATCCTGTTTTGTTTAAACAATTGTCAGTTATAGATCAGAAAATGTTTCATGCAGGGTTAATGCGTATTAGTACTAAAGTAGAAAACTGTTATTTTATTTGTGGGAAAAAGGCATATAAATGGTTACCTGAGAATTGGTCCGACAGTTGTTTTTTGGGTTATCTGGTTCCGGCAATAAGACATACTGCAGAATTGCCTTTGGGTAAGATACGAAACATGAGAGAAGCAGCCTGAAAACCCGAAGGTCCAGTTGGAAAACCTGTAAATCCAGTTGGAAGGATCGAAGCTGGCTGGAAAGACCATAATACCGTGAAAGACAAAAGTAAATTGATGCATATGGACTTGAGTGACAGTGTTATATCTTGGGCAGGAATATTCCCAGCACATGGAGCAGTCAAATCGATCTGGGAGCTGAGGAAGTTGTCGAAACTTCTCGAAGTAATGAGTAATGCAACTTTTTCTGCCCTAGAACTGGTGACTGATGAACTGAATGCAATGAGAACTGTTGTGCTACAAAATCGAATGGCTCTTGACTTCACCCTAGCGGCGAGAGGTGGTACGTGCTGTGCGTACATACCAGACAATAGGCATGAAATTAACAACCACCTAGAGGTAATTCAGCAAGTATCAGCCATGACTGAACCAGGCCCAAACCCACTGATGGACTTTTTCCAGAATCTATTTGGGGGGTGGGGTTCCATCCTAATGAATATTCTGATTACCATTTGTGTGGGTATAGTCCAAATAAGAGCATGTGTTTGCTGTAGAATTCCCGGCATGAAAAGACTAATCAAAGATTTTATTGATGTATCTGTTACTGAGACCTTGTATCAAGATATTGAGATTGAAAAATTGATCTCAGATGATATTTTTTCTGAAGTATAGATTGAATGACTCACCTAGCTGAAAATCCTTAGTGGAAGGGGTTGGGAGATGAAATGACACTATGCATACTTCAAAATAGAATAAAAAGTATTAATAGGAGGGAAAATGTTAGAAAAATGTGTATTTGAATATATGAGAAATGCTAGTTTCAAAACAAAGTAGTATATAATGCATTTTATTCTATTAATCATATAACAGAAAGGATTAATTCATGTGTAAATGTAAGTAGTTTTGAAACTGCAGTGTGGCTTGAAGCAAACTGACCTCCGACCCTGGCAGATGCTAGCTTAGCAAGTTTTAATGTTTATGCTTTTCACAAGTGATTATCTGCTGGGTCAGGAAATTAAATATGTGAAATAATGAAATCTTCTGCTCTTTCCTGCTTATATGATTTGGCCTTGTATATGTGTTACTAAGATAGCATGCAGCTGGTGGGAAAGTGTTACAGTGAACAAAGATGTGTATTAGAAGATTGAATCCACTATTGTATTCGAACTGATGTGAAACCTTGAAGAAGTAATTTTACAGAAAGACCATGTCTGACCAGGTGGATAGCAAGGCCGTATTGTTACCAGAGGAAAACCTTTTTAAAATATACAGCATCAGCAGTTTTTATGAATAGAGGACTGTAAGCTAAAGTGATGTAGATGCCCTGTGACATACCATGTCAGTAAGGTGGGCACAGCTTGAATGCAAAGACTATATAGAATTGTGTGCTTCCTGTTTCATGTTAGACAAAATTCTGTACTTGTACGTTTTTTGCCTCCTGGTGTACACTAGTAAACTTTTGAACCTGAACCTCCTGTGTATTGAATTCTTAATTTTATTTAACAGTACAGAAGTAGAAACAGTGTTACACAGTGATTACAGTAATATGTACAGAATATATACATAACAGCAGGAATTTAGTTGGTTTAATTACAATAATATATACAGAATATATACATAAAAGAACAAATGTAGTTGTTTTGATTACAGTAATATATACAAAATATATACATAAAAGCAGGAATTTAGTTGATTGCTAGATGAATTCAATCAGAAAGGTATAAACAGAGATATATTAATCAGCATTATTGTACCAGTATCAAGTGATGAAAAAATAATAAATATAAAGAAAGTATCATCAATCAGTAGTAGCAAAAAGCATAGGAGCTTAGTTATCATATAAGGAGAAAATGTTAGGTTATAGAGTAGGTACATAGCTAGGAAGAGTTGAGATGATTTTTCAGCATTTGTTTGAAGGTGGTGGTGCTGCCTGTGTTTCTTATAGAAGGTGGAAGTGAGTTCCATAGTTTGGCCACGGTGAAGGAGTAGAGAAGTTGACCAGCAGGTTAGGTGGGCTTTTCTACTTTTATAAGTAGATGATTTTCAGATCTTAGTTGCCTGCTGGGTTGGTATTTGGCAAGTAGTGTCAAGAGAACAGGACAGTCTTTGGGTCTGTAGATTATTTTGTGCGCTGCAGTTAGTTGGGTGAATGAGAGATGGTGGGGGAGTTCCAGCCATTCTAATTATTTCAGTGAGTTACAGTGGTGGGACGAGAATTTGACCTTGGTGGCAAATTTGTTTTTTCTGTTGTAACACATATCAAGTTTGGATTATGTAGAATTTTGGATATTAGTGAGGAAAGGGGAGCCATAAATGAGAGAGGGTAATAAAAGGGTGGTTGCAAGGGTTTGTCTAGTAGAGAAGTTAAGAAAGTGTTGGTGCCTGTAGAGCATACCAAGCTTTTGGTGTGTTTCTTTATGTTACTGTTTATGTGTAGGTCAAAATTATCTATTAGTTACCTTATATATTTTAGGTTCTGCTTCTCAAGTGGCTTGTCATTCTATTAAGGGTAGCTATGATGCTGCTGATGCCTTTTCTAGGGCTGTGACTTTTGGGTCTGTCATGAGGCATCATTCTTGGCTACATGAGGACATTAAGGCCAAGTTGTTGGATGCTCCTTTGAATAATAAACATATTTTTGGGACTGCTGATGTTGACATGTTTAAGTCTCTTTAAGAGAAGGCAGCTTTGCAGGACCTTAAACATATTTTTGTCTCTTCTACCCCTAAGTTCCAGAGGAAGTATCCTTCTAGATCTGCTTTTGTTCGCGGGCAACCCTGCCAGGCCTCCAAGAGCAGGAAGGGTGGTAGGTGAGCCCCCCCCTCCTAAGGCCTCACAGATTTATGTGGCCAGAAGCATCCTTTATCTGATAAGCCTGCTTCTCTTTGACAATTTACCCCCCCCTCCCCTTCTTTTAGATCAGGTTCCTTTGCCCCTTCAGCTTTTCCTATGTCTTCCAAATTGGCATCTCATCACTTCAGACCCTTGGGTTCTTTCGATCATCTGTCAGGGTTACTTCATAGTATGGATGTCTCTCCCTCCTTTTCAGTGATTCCTCAATCTCCTCTAAAGCACCTTCCTCACTTCCTGGAGGTTCTAGGGTCCCTGGTAAACCAAGGAACCATTCAACCTCTTCACTTCACAAGTGGGAAAGGGTTTTTATTTCAGGATGTTCCTGATTCCTCCTAAGTAGAGCACTTAGAGACCTGTTCTGGATCTCTCCCAGCTCAACTCAAGGCCCCTTCTTTCAGATGCTTCCTATTCAAACCCTGTTTCCTCTTTTACTACCTCAGGCTTTTCTGTTGTTTTTGCAGCTGAAAGATACTTACCTTCTTATCCATATTTACCCTCTTTTTGGGATGTTTTTATGCTTTTCTGTGTCTTCCTTTCATTTTCAGTTCTCTGCTTTACCCTTTGGCCTCTCTACTGCCTAAGGATATTCACAAAATGTGTAGCTCCTGTGATTGCTTTCTTCAAGCCCCAAGACATTCAAAATGTTCATTGTCTAGATGACCTGTTGCTTCAGGCACATTCGCCCATTCACTTGTTATAGGATCTGAAGTTCACCATCTCTCTTCTTCAAAGTCTGGGGATCACTATCATCTTCTGAAAGTCCATCCTGACTCCCTTTCAGGATCATGTGTATTTGGGATGCAGGATTCAGATAGTGCCAATTTTGGCCTCTCTTCCACCTGCAAAAGTTTTGTCATCGGAAGCCTTTTTTCAGTCTGTTTTTTCTCTGACTGCCATACCAGTGAGGGAGTTTCTTTGGGCCCTGTGACTCATGGCCTCATCTATTGTGATGCTTCCTTTTGCCAGACTGCATATGCAGAAGCATCAATAGCACCTCAAGTCAGTTTGGCTGCAGCAATGTCACCCTCTGGATTTCATTGTACCTCTTCTTCCCTGACTAGGGAAGGAATTTGAGTGGTGGATTCAACAGTTTGCTCTTCACCCAGACTGTCCCTTTTAGTCTCCAGTTCCTTCTCAAGAACTGTTCACTGATGCCTCAGACATGGGGTGGGGGTCTTCTTTTGGTCACCTGAAAGTTCAGGGTCTCTGGCTTCCCCATCAGAAATCAGACCATATCAACATTAAAAAGATGAGACCTCTGATTCTGGCGCTTCAAGCTTTTCACCCCATGCTCTCTCCAGGCCCCTTGAAGTTGTACACAGACAACACTACAGTGATGTGATATGTCAACAAGCAGGGAGGCACAAAATCTTACCTCATCTGCAGGATGACTCTTCAGGCTTGGGAGGTGTCTCTCAGTTATCTCAGTTAACTCTTCAAGCAGTAATTGTTTTTTTCAGAGCATAATCAACTGGCAGACTCTCTGAATAGGTCCAAAACACAGGCTCATGAATGGATGCTTCACAGAAACATGATTCTGGACATTGTCCATCGGTAGCATTATTCCCCAGGTAAATCTTTTTGCCTCGCCTCTGAACAGGCAGCTTCCTCTCTTCTGTTCCAGAGTGTCAAGCCATCCGGCTTGGAAGATGGATGTTCTTACTTTTCTTTGGAAAGGGATTTGTTTTTATGTTTTCCCTCCTTTTCCACTACTTCCAAGAGTCCTGCAGAAGATTCAGCTGGACTCCCCAAAAATCTTTCTAGTGACTCCCTTTAGGCCAAGACAGCACTGTTTTCCCCTCCTAATGCATCTAGTCTGGGGAAATCACCACAAGTTACTTCACCGGTTGGATCTCCTCACACAGGACAAGGTTCTCTTATCCATCCTCACTTGTCCACTCTTAAACTGACACTGTGGGTGATAGGGTTTTGATCGCTTTTAGGCACCTCTTTTTTGAGGACGTGCTCAGGGTTTTGCAGGAGGCAAGAAAACCCTCAACCAGAAAATCTTATATGTTCAAATGGAAAAGAATTTCTGTCTGGTGCTATGCTTGTAACTATGACCCTTTTTCAGTAGGAATCCCTCTGGTTGTCTTTTATTTGAGTGAGTTACTCTAATCTTGCCTGGGCTATTCTTCTGAGAAGAGCCATTTTTTAGCCATTTCTGCCTGTCTACCCTTGAGTCTTCCTTTGACTTCTCATTTTGAGGTCAAACAATTTCTTAAAGGCATCCTGCATATTAGGCCTCCAAGGAAACCTATTCCTCCTCCTTGGGACCTTAATTTTGTTTTGGAAAAATTAACTCAGGCTCCTTTTGTGCCTGCAGATTCTGCTTCTTTGCAGCTTTGTACCCAAAATACTGTTTTGTTGCTGGATCTTACTTCTGCTCAGCGGGTTTCTGAGCTCCAGGCTGTTATGGCCATTTCTCCTTTTTGTTTTCACAGGGACAGGATGTCCCTTCATACTAATCCTTCTTTTATGCCCAAAGTAGTAAATGAGCTGTCATGGAATCAGTCAGTACAACTCCCTTCCTTTTTACCTTCTCCTTGGTCTGCTGGTCAGAGGGTCCTGATACCTTGCATTTGTACAGACAGCTTGTAGTATTTAGATAAACTAAGCCTGATCAACCTTTTGTTTCTCTTAATCCCAGGACATTGGGTTTGACTGTATTTAAGCAAACCATCTCCTCCTCATATCTAAAGCCATTTCCTTTTGTTATTATGTTCATGGCAAATCTCTGTCTGCTTCTGTTAGAGCTCATTCCTCTAGGACTGTTATCTCTTCTGGTGCCTTCTTCAAGGGGTTGGACATCAATTCCATTCTTGAAGCTGCTACTTGGTCTTCAGTGCATACCTTTAATAAGCATTATAAATTGGATATGGTTTCTAGGGTCAGAGCAGGTTTTGCTAAAACTATTTTATGTGGGTTTGTTGAGGGCTCTTCTCAACCTTACACCTGCCATTCTGTTTCTTGAGCTTTTTTACCCTCCCTTCTGTTTTGGATTCTGCAACAGTGATATCGAAGGACATAGTACAGTTGTGTAAAAATCTTACCATAACATTAGATGTCCTTCTCTTCACTGTTGCAGTATTTGCTCCCTCTCTTCAACCCCCTCTTGTTTGTTCTGTTTTTTGTTTTAAATTCACTTTTTGCTGAGGGCTTTCCCTTTTTTGCATTTTTTCCTTTTGGATGTGCATGGAATCCTTTCTCCTATGGACACTGTTCTGTTCTGAGGCAATTTAGTTCTGAGTAGTTGTGTCTGTACATCCCTTTTATGCCCTACATTCTATACAGGGAGGAAATAAATGTGACTTATGGCACATACAAGATCATTAGGCTTTTGTATACTGCTGAGCATTGGGCTTTGGCAGGAGATCCCCTTCTGTTTTGGATACTGCAAGTGAAGAGAAGGACATCTATTGTTATGGTAAGATGTAACACAACTGTACTTTCCTTCTTTCTGTCTTTACTTATCTTAATCACTACATTCCTTAGTCCTCATATGAACATTTCCCACCTAAGCCACATAGAAGTCTCATCTTCCTTCATTCAAACCAATAGCTCTTGATCCTTTCTTGTACCTTTCCCACCCTTTTCTTGAGTGCTTAAAGGTCAAGACTCCATTTCTCTGCATTACTGACTTCCACTCTTTCCCTCATCAGAAGCCACACAAAACTGTTGAGCAAGCTCCACCTCTTCGACTAGTGAAACCAAGGATCTATTGATCAAAAAGGAGTCTATAGGACTAACTTGCCTAAACACCAGTACCATAAAATTAAATTTCTTTTTCCTGGGTGCCTGTAATATCTTGGATCCACCAATCAAAATTTCCTCCTAAGCTCCTCTATCAGGCTTGATGTAGTAGTAATCTAGCTTTATGCACTGTTATGTGATCCAGAGACTTCTGCACAACATTAAAGCTCCCACAATAAAGATAATGTAATATAGCCCCACCCCCAAGTTATCCGCTGCCTCAAAAATGCAATGAAGAACATTGAATAATTTTGGCTGGCCCTACAGATGTTGCCTAATATTGTCATCTCTGTAGGCTCTTCACATGCCAAATGCCATCTATATAACTACGTTATAAAGACTTGGTCCACAACAAACTGTTATGACCTCTTCATTTAACTTAAGATGAGCTGTGTAATACTTTCAGGCTGTACCATCTGTTAAAAGCATTTCCATGGTAGTTGCTCTCAGTTTGGACTCCTGCAGAAACACTACATTAGATTTAATAATTCTCAGGTGGTCAAAGACAATAGTTCTTGTCTCTGTGGCACTGATCCCTCTCACTTCCAGGAGACATGAATCTACCCTCATTGGTTTGACTCAAAGATATTTCACCTCAAAGGTCTTCTGTTATATAAAGAAAAAGGTCAACGCTAAACTGCCTAATGAATGTATGTAATAATACACACCTTAACTGATACCAACTCCTTAGTCTCTGGTCTCAAAACCATTTGGCAATAAAGTTTGGGATAGGAAGCCAGCGTGGCATGCAGCAATAGAATCTGGTTATTTGTTAATGAAAGGAAGACCAACTTTAGGCTAATTAAGAATATAAACAAAAAGGAAACATGGTGAAAATAAACAGAAACATTTCATTATATCAGGGTTGCATTTAATAACGATGAGATGCGTGTCCAACCAGCATCAACAAGCTTCAATATTGCACATCAGTTGCTCTTCTATAACTATACCTTCCCAAGCAAGACATTCCTCAGAACACCACAGTAATTCTGACTCACCGAGGGTCAAGCACACCCAGGTTTTGCACAACACACATTACTGATCTATAATTAACTGTTGGTTTCAGGTTACCGTTAATGTAACGCAGGGATGAAGCATGACCATATGTAATGTGAGGTGATGAGCTAATGAAGCGAGTACAATAATCATTTATCTTTTAATGACACTTCATTGGTCGATTCCTTCACAAATCCTGTCGAATAGTGGTGCATTGCCAAAATACTTCTCAGTAGTGGAAAAAAGACTGAAAAGTCAACCAAGTCACAGGGTTGAGGCATCTAGAATCTCTATCTGCACCACATTTTGCAACAAGGTTGCTTTGTTCTGCTCCGTCTTTAGCTGCTCCAACTATGCAAGGGGAATCCGGGGACAAAATCAGAAATGTATTCTTCCCCTTTAGAAAACACTCCCTATGCTACCAGCAATGCAGATGGCTTTCTGTAACAGAGTAAAATCCAGCTGCTACCAGAGTATGTTAGCATATGATCATGTTTCCCATTCTCCACTAGGTGACTCAGCACACTTTACTTTTTTGTCAGTTAAGGTCTTCAGTGGAGTTGCAGGAGATGAACATACCTTTAGTTTCTTCTATCTTAGTACAACTACACATAAATTCACCACTTTGTATTTTATCTAATGCGTTAGTTGGAGCTATTGTTAGGGAATCCAAATATAGTACAGCCTTTTCTGGATGGATCAATATTTTAGGGAGTTCCCCTTCTAGATATGTAAAATTACAGGGAACTTCAAATGAATTTGAAATCCATGTTCCCTGAAGTAGAATAGGATAGAGACAAATACCTTTCTCTTATTATACCATTATAGACTAGTTCATAGGTAAATTCTAGGCAACTACTCTGCAGATTATTATACGTTTGATCAGTAACCTGAAGCCAGAATCAGACATTGTGTATTTGTGGCAGGAAGACCTAAACCATTATGTCAACCCTTCCCCAGTTGGGGGAGAGCTCTGTCTGTGTAAATGCTTCTATGAAGTGGAAGTGTATACATTTGTTGGATAAATCAGTCCTACCTTTCATTATATTCAGACTTAATTATACTAGTTATACATAGATAGGCTGGTGATCAAATCCAGCAAAGTCGACGTTCTGCAGAGTGGTGTATTAGCCACTCATACCACAAGAGAAGTCTTGTCTGGGGCAAATATGACCTATATACTTGGCCAAGTTCTGTCATTTCTGATAGCACATCATCCTGGTCACTAGAACTGAGAAACTTCATATTGTAGCATCTGTGTTGGGGAGCATTGATCCTTCTATTCAGCTTGTGCACCCATTCAATTATTGTTGACTGACACTTCAGTAAAGGCATTATTTATTTTTCCAGAAAAGCATTTGGGTCTTCTCCTTCCTTTTATTCAAGATAATCCAATCAAACGCAGGCTATTTCAGACTGACTTCTAAATCATGTTTTTGTTTTCAGTCTACTCTACCATGCATAATCTTCAAGATTTATAGGGAGACAGTGATCCTATCCAAGTTATTACTTATGTAAATTTGTTGCTGTCCCTTGGAAAGGCAGATTTGGTGAACTTGTATTTGGCAGGTGTTGCTGACTTCTTTCAGTGAATTTGTGTAACATTGCATTGAGATTATCCACACAGAAAACTGCTACCAGCCCATTTGTTACAACATCCTTTAAGATGTCTTCTTTTCCCATCTCCCAAAGGAGTTCTTTCTCTCTAGTCCAAAAAAGTCTTAGAGGCCTACTAATTGGGTCAGCATTCCATTTGAGTACTTGCAGGGTCTCAGCAGGATTATTCAGCAACTTATATAATAAGTCCCATTATGAAATTACCATTACCAGGAAACTGAGTAAGATGCTTAAGTCTCCCAGAGTGCAAAGGTGCAAACTAGCTAAGCCCAAGCACAACTCCTTATACATACTTACGTCTGTGCTGCTTTTTATAATTGAGCATTGACTTCACATATGTGCAATTATTCTAAGTGCCTCAGGCATTTACTGCATTATGCCAGCATGTTTTATTTATGTTTTTGTGTGCACTGTAGTCTGCTAATGTTATATATTATACAACACTGTACTATTTGGGGATAGTCCCTAGGACTCCACAAAAAAAATGGATGACTTTCCAGAAGGAAATTCCAAGGTAGCAAATTTACTGCAACTATTTTATGAGCAACTAACTTCATCTTGAACAACATTTAAATATAACAAACCAAACTGTGTTACATAGCACAGTCTGAAATCTTTATTCACTATCCGGGGTGTGGACTGATTCATACTAGACTGTTTCCAATGCCAGTCCCAATTTATATGTATAACATGCACTAAAATAAAGTTAGCTAGAAAAATATCAATTTAAGAAGATTTTGCATCTCGTGTTACAGATTGTGCAGTCTGTCCAGGAGGTACATAGTAAAGAGACTTGGTTACATAAAGTATAACTGGCTTTAAAATAAGACACAGTAGAAATCAGCCATCACAATCATGCTTGATATTAGCATTAATACTACCAGAAATATATCAATATGCAGTTAGGTATACAGTGAAACAGGCATTAAAAGTATCAATATATATATCCTAAACACTGCTAAAAGGAAATAAGTGTTCTGCAAACCAGGCAGAGAGAATGAGACCTCTCACATTATCATTCATTTTATTTTTAATTTGTCTTGTACATTTTAGGGTGGAGAAAGAAATGAACCAGCAAGGGGTCAATGCTATACCCGAAGAAAGAGGTGTATTAAAAGAGGAAGAGAAGCTCAAAGTTAAGAGAACAAGTACTAAGAGTCAAGTACATACTGCTTAACAGACAAGGTAGACTGAAAAATAAAAGAATACTCAAAAGGAAAGACGTGAAGAGTTAAATAATCACTTGTGATGTCATAATGTGGTCAGCGTAGCTTAGCTTTTTGACAATTAATAGCATCTAGTAACTAGCAGAGTCTAATACTAAGAAACATAAAGTGAACTGCTGGGTTTATTTCTTTTCCAAGGTGTCTAAAGACAAATCATGAAACAATTTAAAAATACAACAAAAAATATGAAAAAAGGTAATGCCTTCATGATTTAACAGTAAACATAAAATACAATTAAAATAAATCATAACAGATTCTCTTTATAGAGATAACCAGACTCTCCTAACTTAAAATAGATTCTACTATATATGGAGTTAAGTAGACTCCTAAAACAATGGTATCTAAGATATTCTTAGAAAAAGTCCTAAATATTGCATCATAGCGACTCAGTGGTTAAGATTTCTGCCATATAGCTCCAGACTGAGGGCTCAGTCCCAACCATCAGTGACTTCTTAAGTAGAATAATTGTTTCAAACCAATGCAGCCTTACCAGAAGTAATGTTCGGCCATTATTTTTACAAACTATTGAATGCAATTATGATGAAAAGTAAAGCAGAACAATAACATTTTGTTGGCTGTGTCACTATGTAAATAAGAACTTGTTTATTTGACAAACATATCTTTAACACCAGAAAGTACTGCCTACATTTCTTATATGTTTAACACCAGGAAGTACTGCCTACATTTTTTAAGTATACAAAGCATGCCAAATGCAATGGTAAAATAGATGCTTCCTTCTAGTTTTACTATATAACAAGCTCTGCCAAAGCTTAGACTAAAGTCTAAAACACACGCTGAGAAAATAAAAAAAGTATTTGCAGTCTCCAAATTTATTATTTCTTACATAACTACTAATGGTGAAATTAAAATTAAAGTGAAGCATCAGGTTTAAGGTTTATTTGACATAATTTTCACCAATCCTCCCAACACACACACACACACACACATACACACACACACACACACACACACACACACACATACACACACACACACACACAGAGGCATACCTCCCAAAAAAGTACTAGAACTAGAAGCCAAGCTCTCTGTGTGTAGTTGGCATGCTATGAGCCACTCCTTTAATACTTCACTGCTTCCGCTGCCCCCAAACCTAGTCTTAGGTAACATTTCTAACTCAGTTATTACTGCCTTACTTCACTGTATCAACATTCTTTGAAACAGTTCACATCAATGATTTATTAGGTAGACTGGAGATTTCTTAGTTGGCAGTTAACATCAGATGAGATGAACAGATTCAATAATAAAATAGCGTTTTACTGGGCACACTGTTTATACCATCCTTCACAGATCTGTCCACTCTAACATTTGGCAGCCACAGTGCAAAGGAAGCAATGCTAGATAACATAAATCAACACATACATTATATCATATT
The DNA here is from genome assembly GCF_019279795.1 of Protopterus annectens. NCBI lineage: Eukaryota > Metazoa > Chordata > Ceratodontiformes > Protopteridae > Protopterus > Protopterus annectens. The sequence continues at coordinate 480,053,207 of NC_056725.1, read as the reverse complement.
CATTTTTAACATATAATATGAAAATCAGTTGTATTTTTTCAATACTTCAGACTAAAATCTTTTTAAACACCTTTATTGAATTATCACTTGTGACACAGGCAAACTTACATTTTTATAAAAGTAATTAAACACATTAACAAGTTTACATTTACAAATGTTAAACATCACATATGTTGTTATATATCTTATAATCAAAGTAATATTACATAAGTTGTTCAATTTCTGCCTTCTCTTAAACCTCATTCCTCTTCCAAAACATTTTTCTGCATGTATTGTTCCCACAATTTACATTTTTTCTGTGTAATTTACTCCTATCCTTTTTTTAAAGATCTCACTTCTTTTATCTCTATTATAATATTCACTTCTTCAATTATAGTTGGTTTAGATTTTGGATTTCCGTTTTCTAGTAATTGCTTTTGGCACTCAGCAGAATTAAACTTAACAAAGCCTTACTACATCTAGCCAATGCAGATTCCATATCACACAGTTCATTTTCTTGCCCAGTATTCCTGACAGAGTACTTTGTAGGGATTTTTTAAAAGTCTGCCAAGCATTACACACTGAGAACATATGCTCCCAGATATCCCTTTCTTCCACATTACACCTCCAATTTTTTTCAATCTTTTCTGACCTTTTCTGATTGATTCCTATAGTTATTGTGCATATATGCCATATGAATTATCAATTTTTAACAGCAGCTTCTTTTTCTCGATTCAGTTAAAAGCTTAACCAGTGCAGGTCTTCCATCTTGGATTCTCCTATCCCTTTCTCTTTGTCTATACTCTGATATCAATCCCTGATAGGGAAGGCAATCACTAGCCTGCAATCCAAATGTCTTCTTGGCTTCTTCCCATTCTATTACCTTTGCCTCTCTAATTATTTGTTCCCAGTACCTTGGTTCATTTGCTAGTTTCCGTCAGTAAATTCCAACCCCTTCTTACCTATTCTCTGTAACCCTAATTACAGTCATCCCTATTAGCAGAATCTCCTTTCTCTGTTCCTGTGTTGGCAAAGTTCTTAGTATATTTTCTGCTACTTTATGAATATAATATTCTTTTTGACTATTGTTATTGTGCTTAAAATCCCCCTCTTTCCTTATTTTTTGAATTATCTCCCTGCTTTATTAGCATCTCTTTTAACTTCAAGTTGTAGCTTTCTGCTTGTGTTATGTATAAGAGCCGTAAGTGTGTAGCTCTAAAATACCTCTTTAGATCAAGTAATCCTAAACTTCCTTGGTTTCAGAGGATGATCAACGTATTCGACTTGACTCTTGCCCTCTTCCCTCCCAAATAAAATCCCTCAACTCTTTAATTACTATGCAAACCTTGTTGATAAAATATGTTTGACCTGTGTATAGAACTAGAGGGACTAAAAACATGTTAGTACTTGTTTTTGCTATCCATATGCAAGGTCTCCCAGTTTCTCCATTTTTGTATTGTTTTTTGTTTAGTCTCTTTCCACAAATCCTTAGCTGTCATAATATAATCCTTTTTAATCCATTCTCCTAAATACGTTATCATGTTCCTATAAACATAGGTATTGCTGAAACAATTCCTGTGTGTGTACATTGTTTATAGCTATAGCTTTTTTTATCTTCATTACTTTTTTTTGTTTCATTTCAAAACTATTCCCACCTTTAATGTGACCTATAAGCTACACAATTCAATTGAAAAACAAACAAATGTGTTAGCAGAAAAAAATATAAAAAAAGTGTACAGTACGGTGGTTACATAAGTGTACACACCCTTACTAATACTTTGTTGTGTGCACATCCTTAAACTAATACTTTGTTGAAGCACCTTTTTTCTCAGAAATTTTTATTTTTCAAATACAGTTGAATAAATTCCATAGTATTTGTATATAACATCTTAATAACTATGTAAATTATTTACATCAGCCTGATACTATAACAGAGCTCAATATATACAATTACTTTATAGGTATAACAATCCAGTTATTAGAGTGTATCTGTTCAGTTATTGTAAAGTGTCAATCAATGATAAGACTTTTCTCCATGGATTGTTAATAAATGGCTTAGGATGAATCCTTAATTCTTTAATTTTAATTTCTAACAATGCTGTGGTATTCAGTAGGCTGTAGAAGTCTTCCAAAGTCAGTATTGTGTTTGTATTCCATCTTCTTGTTATACACTTCCTTGAGATTGCAAGTATTGTCCATACTAGATACATATTTGAATCATTCAAATGAGGACATTTGTACACATTTAATAATATTAGAGCTTTAGATAAGTTAAACAATTCATTAAATAAAACTTGTAAAAAGTTTTTAATACCACTTCAAAATGGCTTAATTTTAACACAGTTGAAAAAATGTGATTCCAGTCTATATTGTGTATTTGCTCACACCTCCAACATATTCCCTTTGTGGAAGAATTAATTTTAGTAATTCTATCTGGAGTTAAGAATGCTCTGTGCAAGCATTTCCAATTAAAAAACTTTCCAGTATTGTGTAAAGGATATATGTTTTACTGATAATAAAATATTTGATTTAATTTCTTCAGTTATCTGTAATGAGTGTCCTTTTGTTATATAATTCCAATATGAGGATTTGGGTGTTGTTTTATAATTTATCAATATCTTGTAAAATTTTGAAATACTATTTCCCATGTCATAATCATTATGCATGATTTCATATAGGTATTTTGTAAGTTTAGGTATTTCTTTAAATTAATAATTACTAATTATTCTGCATAAATCTTATGAATACATCAAAATGCTTTGCATAGTTAGCCAATCCTGTTGTGGAATTTTATATGTTGTTTCTAATGTCTCCATATCCAGAACTTTTAGTTCTTTGATGCATTGAAACCAACAAACAAATCCTTTCTGTTCCCAGCAATTAATTATTTCTCTGTATATTTTATGTGGCTAGCTCTTTGTAACTATGAATTGTGTTAAAAGATCAAACCAGATTTTTAAATCTATATTTGTATTAATACTTTTCCTAAATGAGTCAATGTAATAAATAATCATATGAGTTTTAGTGGGCTTAGTTATGCTGTATTGCATACCTATGTGCCATGGCAAATTGTTTTATCTGTTATTTGAAATTGTTTTTGTAAATCAAATTCATTTATTGATATCACAGTTAGTAATTCTTTTCAATTTGCAGAATAATCTGGACTTATCCAATCTGAGAATGTTTTAGATATTGATGCTTTTATATATGTTTCTATATCAGGAAAGTTTAATCCTCCCTGTTTCCATGGTCTGATATGATGTATTAAAATTATTCTCTTTCTTTTGGGAAACCATAAAAATTTTATTAGGCATGAGTTTATTTCTTTGAGTATATTCCTTTCTGGTAACAGTTGTATTGCCAAAGCTATATATAGAATCTTGGGTAGTAAAACCATTTTTATAAACTATAGTCTGTCTTCAAATGTTAATATTATTTTGTTCCACTTTTCCACATAGATTTTAATTGTATTGGTGATATTATTGTAGGTTTTTGAGACTAACTCATTTTCTAGATATTTTAAGGTAGATTCATTTTTCCCTATAATGTGATTCCCCTTCATCTGTATTTTTTTTTTATTTAAAAATTTTTGATTTTGATTTATTGAAATGGAGTCCTGAAGTCCTGTAAAATGTGTCAGTTAAAACATCTACTTCTTCTAATGTCTCTTTTGTATTGGACAATGTTAATAATATAGTGAAGAAAGTTGCCAGGGATGATGAACCAAGAAATTCCTTTATTTTTCCAAACAAAAGTAAGCGCTTTCGTCTACCACTGTAGACTTCATCAGACAAATAAGAACTGGCACCATACCATATTTATATAAAACACTTAATTGCTTCAATTAAACAATTAATACATTAAATTGAATAATTATGGAATCATCTGCGTCATATAAATCAATTAAAACCACACAATGAAAAAATATATATATTTATGTACTGTTTTTATATATATGTAATAAACCATATCTTCCTTAATAAAAAACATTTATATATTTCATCAATTCATAGTTTTCTACATAAACTAATACAGTTTTATGCTTTAGAATAGGGCTTATAGCTAACAACTAAAAATCTTAGTTGATATTTTAAATATATACTTCTGTTCATTTTTATTTTATGTTTCTATTTTATTATTTTTACATCCAAATGATGCCTTCAAGGTTTTTTTAAAAATTTATATGAAAACAAAAATATATATAGATAAAAATAAAAATAAATGTGAATGTTAAAAATGGAACCAGTATATTAATAAAATACATAAAAGTGTATAAATATTTAACAATACTTTTATACTTTCCCAGCTTTTTCTACCAAGATAGCTTTAATACTAATATACTCATTCAGGCCAGGGGGAAAGTTGGCCTTCAGCCTCAACTGCCAACTCACTTCCTTATGTAACAAAAGGTTTTTCAAATCACCACCCTTGTAATCATTCTTCACCAGGTCTATAATACCAAACTTGAAGCCATTGAAAGAACTACACTCAGTGGAATGTTTATACAAAGCACTAGTGTCTTTTTAACTCTAATATCATTCAGATGCTCATATATCCTGTCCTTCAATGCCCTTTCAGTTTTCCTACATAGAAGGACGAACATTGGGTACAAATAGCTATGTATACTAACATTTTTGTGTAACAATTACCCTTGCAAAAGTGTACTATACTGCCCAAGCCATTATTTAATATTACAGTTTCATTTTTATAAATATGGGCACATTGTCCACATCTACCACAGGCATGGGTAGCTCTTTTTATATTTCCAAAGTTGTTGTCCCTTTCAAAGGTTCTTTTAAAATTAGTACCTATTTTATAAGTGAAGTAGGGTCTATTACCCACCACTTCGTGTACCTCCTTGTTGGTCTTCAGTATTGACCAATTTGTTTCCAGTATTCTAGTAAATTCCTTGGTGAAAACATTAAATTCGGTGATACATGTTCCCTGGTAGTTTATTTTTTCTTTGTCTAATTCTTCTATTTTATCTAAAGTTTTACCCAGTAAAGGCTTGAATTTTATGTCCCATCCATTGTACACTTCTTCTAAAATACCACCAACCAAAACTTTTGGATAACCCCTTTCAATGAATTTTTCACCTAAAAAAACAAACTCTTTGTAAAGGTCCTTAAAATCAGAAGTCATCCGAGCTACCCTTACTGCTTGCCCTTTAATGAGGCTTCTTTTTTGGTGGAAGGGGTGGTGACTATCAAAATGTAAAACCGTTGGTTTAGATTTTGGATTTCCGCTTTCTAGTAATTGCTTTTGGCACTCAGCAGAATTAAACTTAACAAAGCCTTACTACATCTAGCCAATGCAGATTCCATATCACACAGTTCATTTTCTTGCCCAGTATTCCTGACAGAGTACTTTGTAGGATTTTTTAAAAGTCTGCCAAGCATTACACACTGAGAACATATGCTCCCAGATATCCCTTTCTTCCACATTACACCTCCAATTTTTTTCAATCTTTTCTGACCTTTTCTGATTGATTCCTATAGTTATTGTGCATATATGCCATATGAATTATCAATTTTTAACAGCAGCTTCTTTTTCTCGATTCAGTTAAAAGCTTAACCAGTGCAGGTCTTCCATCTTGGATTCTCCTATCCCTTTCTCTTTGTCTATACTCTGATATCAATCCCTGATAGGGAAGGCAATCACTAGCCTGCAATCCAAATGTCTTCTTGGCTTCTTCCCATTCTATTACCTTTGCCTCTCTAATTATTTGTTCCCAGTACCTTGGTTCATTTGCTAGTTTCCGTCAGTAAATTCCAACCCCTTCTTACCTATTCTCTGTAACCCTAATTACAGTCATCCCTATTAGCAGAATCTCCTTTCTCTGTTCCTGTGTTGGCAAAGTTCTTAGTATATTTTCTGCTACTTTATGAATATAATATTCTTTTTGACTATTGTTATTGTGCTTAAAATCCCCCTCTTTCCTTATTTTTTGAATTATCTCCCTGCTTTATTAGCATCTCTTTTAACTTCAAGTTGTAGCTTTCTGCTTGTGTTATGTATAAGAGCCGTAAGTGTGTAGCTCTAAAATACCTCTTTAGATCAAGTAATCCTAAACTTCCTTGGTTTCTTAGGATGATCAACGTATTCGACTTGACTCTTGCCCTCTTCCCTCCCAAATAAAATCCCTCAACTCTTTAATTACTATGCAAACCTTGTTGATAAAATATGTTTGACCTGTGTATAGAACTAGAGGGACTAAAAACATGTTAGTACTTGTTTTTGCTATCCATATGCAAGGTCTCCCAGTTTCTCCATTTTTGTATTGTTTTTTGTTTAGTCTCTTTCCACAAATCCTTAGCTGTCATAATATAATCCTTTTTAATCCATTCTCCTAAATACGTTATCATGTTCCTATAAACATAGGTATTGCTGAAACAATTCCTGTGTGTGTACATTGTTTATAGCTATAGCCTTTTTTATCTTCATTATTTTTTTTTGTTTCATTTCAAAACTATTCCCACCTTTAATGTGACCTATAAGCTACACAATTCAATTGAAAAACAAACAAATGTGTTAGCAGAAAAAAATATAAAAAAAGTGTACAGTACGGTGGTTACATAAGTGTACACACCCTTACTAATACTTTGTTGTGTGCACATCCTTAAACTAATACTTTGTTGAAGCACCTTTTTTTCTCAGAAATTTTTTATTTTTCAAATACAGTTGAATAAATTCCATAGTATTTGTATATAACATCTTAATAACTATGTAAATTATTTACATCAGCCTGATACTATAACAGAGCTCAATATATACAATTACTTTATAGGTATAACAATCCAGTTATTAGAGTGTATCTGTTCAGTTATTGTAAAGTGTCAATCAATGATAAGACTTTTCTCCATGGATTGTTAATAAATGGCTTAGGATGAATCCTTAATTCTTTAATTTTAATTTCTAACAATGCTGTGGTATTCAGTAGGCTGTAGAAGTCTTCCAAAGTCAGTATTGTGTTTGTATTCCATCTTCTTGTTATACACTTCCTTGAGATTGCAAGTATTGTCCATACTAGATACATATTTGAATCATTCAAATGAGGACATTTGTACACATTTAATAATATTAGAGCTTTAGATAAGTTAAACAATTCATTAAATAAAACTTGTAAAAGTTTTTAATACCACTTCAAAATGGCTTAATTTTAACACAGTTGAAAAAATGTGATTCCAGTCTATATTGTGTATTTGCTCACACCTCCAACATATTCCCTTTGTGGAAGAATTAATTTTAGTAATTCTATCTGGAGTTAAGAATGCTCTGTGCAAGCATTTCCAATTAAAAAACTTTCCAGTATTGTGTAAAGGATATATGTTTTACTGATAATAAAATATTTGATTTAATTTCTTCAGTTATCTGTAATGAGTGTCCTTTGTTATATAATTCCAATATGAGGATTTGGGTGTTGTTTTATAATTTATCAATATCTTGTAAAATTTTGAAATACTATTTCCCATGTCATAATCATTATGCATGATTTCATATAGGTATTTTGTAAGTTTAGGTATTTCTTTAAATTAATAATTACTAATTATTCTGCATAAATCTTATGAATACATCAAAATGCTTTGCATAGTTAGCCAATCCTGTTGTGGAATTTTATATGTTGTTTCTAATGTCTCCATATCCAGAACTTTTAGTTCTTTGATGCATTGAAACCAACAAACAAATCCTTTCTGTTCCCAGCAATTAATTATTTCTCTGTATATTTTATGTGGCTAGCTCTTTGTAACTATGAATTGTGTTAAAAGATCAAACCAGATTTTTAAATCTATATTTGTATTAATACTTTTCCTAAATGAGTCAATGTAATAAATAATCATATGAGTTTTAGTGGGCTTAGTTATGCTGTATTGCATACCTATGTGCCATGGCAAATTGTTTTATCTGTTATTTGAAATTGTTTTTGTAATTCTTTTCAATTTGCAGAATAATCTGGACTTATCCAATCTGAGAATGTTTTAGATATTGATGCTTTTATATATGTTTCTATATCAGGAAAGTTTAATCCTCCCTGTTTCCATGGTCTGATATGATGTATTAAAATTATTCTCTTTCTTTTGGGAAACCATAAAAATTTTATTAGGCATGAGTTTATTTCTTTGAGTATATTCCTTTCTGGTAACAGTTGTATTGCCAAAGCTATATATAGAATCTTGGGTAGTAAAACCATTTTTATAAACTATAGTCTGTCTTCAAATGTTAATATTATTTTGTTCCACTTTTCCACATAGATTTTAATTGTATTGGTGATATTATTGTAGGTTTTTGAGACTAACTCATTTTCTAGATATTTTAAGGTAGATTCATTTTTCCCTATAATGTGATTCCCCTTCATCTGTATTTTTTTTTTATTTAAAAATTTTTGATTTTGATTTATTGAAATGGAGTCCTGAAGTCCTGTAAAATGTGTCAGTTAAAACATCTACTTCTTCTAATGTCTCTTCTAATGTCTAAGGGAGGGGGTGTTGTTTTATTTAACCGTGAAGAATACAACAATCTTCTTACTAACATATTGCTAGATACCAATACTTATGCTTCGGTATCCTATAATGAGATACAAATAGCCTATAGTAGGATTGATTCACTCTTGTATGAATATGTCTTAGAAAACAGAATAGATAAGACTACATATGACTTTTTAAATCAACCCTACCCCACTATTTCACAGTTTTTTGGAGTACCCAAAGTACATAAGTCTATTGTGGAACCACCTTTCAGACCAATCGTTTCTGCAAAACATTCGAAAACACATCCTTTAGCAGTATACATAGACAAAATTACTAAGAGTATTGTAACTGAGACAAATCACATCCTTAAAGATTCATGGGATTTTTTAGGTAAAATTAATAATAATATGTGGTCAGAAAATTGCATTTTCTTGACCATAGATGTAAAGGATTTATTTACCTGTATCTCAAGACTAGTAGGATTTGAATTTTTCGAAGATAGTATACACAAACACCTAGAAGTGCCCTTAGATCAGAAACGGTTGGTTTTGGAATTAATGGAAGTTGTCTTAGACAACAATTATATAGGCTTTCAGGGTGAATATTTTCAACAGGTGAGTGGAGTAGCTATGGGGGCAGCTTGTGCCCCCATTTATGCCAACCTTGTGATGTTAGAATGGGAGGAGAGATATATATTCAACAGCACCCATTTCAAATTTATGAAGTGTTACTATAGGTTTTTGGACGACATTTTTGTTCTATGGGAAGGTACACAGGAACAATTAGAAGAATTTATGGCTTATATTAATAAAACCACTAACTTCTTGTCATTTACCCATACTGTTGGGCTTAACAGTATTGATTTTCTCGACCTCACAGTCAGTAAAGATGGACGAGGTTTTAAATCTAGGATTTTTCGTAAGAAGACATGGTGTAATGGCTATTTACATTTTGATAGTCACCACCCCTTCCACCAAAAAAGAAGCCTCATTAAAGGGCAAGCAGTAAGGGTAGCTCGGATGACTTCTGAGTTTAAGGACCTTTACAAAGAGTTTGTTTTTTTAGGTGAAAAATTCATTGAAAGGGGTTATCCAAAAGTTTTGGTTGGTGGTATTTTAGAAGAAGTGTACAATGGATGGGACATAAAATTCAAGCCTTTACTGGGTAAAACTTTAGATAAAATAGAAGAATTAGACAAAGAAAAAATAAACTACCAGGGAACATGTATCACCGAATTTAATGTTTTCACCAAGGAATTTACTAGAATACTGGAAACAAATTGGTCAATATTGAAGACCAACAAGGAGGTACACGAAGTGATGGGTAATAGACCCTACTTCACTTATAAAATAGGTACTAATTTTAAAAGAACCTTTGAAAGGGACAACAACTTTGGAAATATAAAAAGAGCTACCCATGCCTGTGGTAGATGTGGACAATGTGCCCATATTTATAAAAATGAAACTGTAATATTAAATAATGGCTTGGGCAGTATAGTACACTTTTGCAAGGGTAATTGTTACACAAAAATGTTAGTATACATAGCTATTTGTACACAATGTTCATCCTTCTATGTAGGAAAAACTGAAAGGGCATTGAAGGACAGGATATATGAGCACACAAATGATATTAGAGTTAAAAAAGACACTAGTGCTTTGTATAAACATTCCACTGAGTGTAGTTCTTTCAAGGGCTTCAAGTTTGGTATTATAGACCTGGTGAAGAATGATTACAAGGGTGGTGATTTGAAAAACCTTTTGTTACATAAGGAAGTGAGTTGGCAGTTGAGGCTGAAGGCCAACTTTCCCCCTGGCCTGAATGAGTATATTAGTATTAAAGCTATCTTGGTAGAAAAAGCTGGGAAAGTATAAAAGTATTGTTAAATATTTATACACTTTTATGTATTTTATTAATATACTGGTTCCATTTTTAACATTCACATTTATTTTTATTTTTATCTATATATATTTTTGTTTTCATATAAATTTTTAAAAAAACCTTGAAGGCATCATTTGGATGTAAAAATAATAAAATAGAAACATAAAATAAAAATGAACAGAAGTATATATTTAAAATATCAACTAAGATTTTTAGTTGTTAGCTATAAGCCTTATTCTAAAGCATAATTAGTTTATGTAGAAAACTATGAATTGATGAAATATATAAATGTTTTTTATTAAGGAAGATATGGTTTATTACATATATACAAAAACAGTACATAAATATATATATTTTTTCATTGTGTGGTTTTAATTGATTTATATGACGCAGATGATTCCATAATTGTTCAATTTAATGTATTAATTGTTTAATTGAAGCAATTAAGTGTTTTATATAAATATGGTATGGTGCCAGTTCTTATTTGTCTGATGAAGTCTACAGTGGTAGACGAAAGCGCTTACTTTTGTTTGGAAAAATAAAGGAATTTCTTGGTTCATCATCCCTGGCAACTTTCTTCACTATTTTTGGTTTTTTAGTCTTACGAGCACTTCTGAGCAGTCAATGTTAATAATATGTCATCAGCAAAGAGCATTACTTTAGAACTGTATTGTTCATAAACATCTACTCCTTTGATTTGTGTATGGTTACATATTAAATATGCAAATATTTCAGTAGCCAAAGCAAATAGAATCAGTAACATGGGACATCCTTGTTTAGTACCCTTTGTTATATGTATAGATTCAGAGATGAAAGGACCTAGCTTAACATATGCTAAATAATTTATATATATATATATTCTTTAGTAGATGAACAAAGGAAGGAGGAAATTCAAATAACAGTAGAATTTTGAATAAGTAGCCCCAATTTAGGGAATCAAAGGCTTTCTACATATCTAGGCAAGTTATGAGTGTTTCTTTATTTTCTTTTTTAACATAGATCTATAAGAGAAATTATCATTTTGATATTGTCATGTGTGTGTCTATAGTATATAAATCTAGTTTGATCATTATTTATTGTTTTGGATAGTGGTATTTTCATTCTGTTAGTTAATATTGTCATAAATATCTTATAGTCATTATTTAATAATGATATAAGTCTATTTGAGGGTCAGAGGTTTGGGGATTTGTTTTCCTTTAGGATTGGTTTGATTAAGGAACATCTCCAAGAGGGCAGTATTAAAGCTTGTAACTGAATTCCTAATAGAGTTTTATGGAAGAGGGATAGTATCTTTGAAGGAAAAAGTTTATATATTTCCATAATTATGCCATCTATATATGGAGCTTTATTATTTTTACCCTCTTTTATTGTATCTGTAATTTCTTTGTAGGATACAGGTGCTTGCAGATCTAGTTTTAATTTTTCTGTTTTATTTTTTTTATATTAGAACATTTGTCATCTAGCTTTAATTGATCGATGTGTATATTTTTTTTTTTTGGAAATGTACCACAGTGATTTCTATATCATTAAGAATGTCACATATATCTGAGACATCATTTTCTTTTCATGGAAGATACTTTTAATGTAATTAGCTTTTGATTGTATTTTGATTTTTGTGGATAAATCATGTAGATATTTGGGATAAGTGGCCAAGGTATTCATTTTTAGTTTTTCTAAAGCTAAACTAGTTTTATATGTTAGAATTGCATTGTATTTATTGTTTAATACTTCTACTTTCCTTTTATCTCCAAATTATTTTGATTTTTTTTCAGCTTTTACTGATAACAGTTTGGATTGTAGATCTAATAATTCAGAATCCCATTCTCGGATTTTTCTTTTTATACCAAGTTAGGGTTTTACCATATATGTAAGCTTTTAATGAGTCCCATATCATTATTTTATTTATCTCTGTGGTGTAATTAATATCTAAGAAGAACTCTAATTCAGATAATAACCAGGGTTTGAACTCTTTAATTTTAGTTATATATGCTGGAATTCTGGAGTCAAAAATTAATGGTTTGCACCTATTTTGAAATTTTAGTATCAAAGAATTGTGGTCTGAAAAGGGGCAGGGAGTGATTGAGAAATTAATGATTTTAGAGTGTAATTCATGGGCAGCAAATATTTTATCTATTCTAGTTTGGGTATCAAACCTGTGATCTTGATGGGAAAACAACAAAGGTTTATCTTCTTTAAATTTGAAAGTATCTACAATATGAAATGATTCTACTCACTTGCTTAAAGCTTTTGATACAGCAGATGTACGCAATGGTATTTTATTTGTAGTTTCAGAAATATCAAATATACAGTTAAAATCTCCTCCTAATATTAAGTTGCCTTTATAATTATTGGAAATGAAATCCAAGTGTTTCTTAACAGTTCCTGATCCAGTGATTGGAAACCAGTATAGATTGGCTAGGGTCCATATTCTGTTATTATATTTAACTATCACTAATACCATAAGGCCTTCTTATCTTCATACTTAAAATGATTTCTGGGTTAATCACATTTGTTTTCCATAAAATTGTTACCCCTTTTGTCTTTGTCTTATAAGTGGATTGTGCCAATATCATATATTCCTTAGGATTCCATTTGTAATCGTCATGTGTTTTGAAATGAGTTTCTTGAAAGAAGATAATGTGTGCTTTGTTCAGTTTTAAATATTTCAATGGATTTGATCTCTTGCTAGGATTGTTTAAGCCATTGGTATTTAAAGATAATAAAGTTAAATCCATCTTAGGTTATTTAGACTATGTATTTTTTTTGTTTTATTGTGACTATTAAACATTTTCCTCTGACAACTATAAAGTATATGTTTGAGCTTTTAAAGGAAATGATCAGTTTTATAATTTGAGTGTTTACCAATAAAGTAATGTTTTGGTCAGGCATACTAAAAAAGTTTTTGTGAAATAAATTTAAATTAATAAATGTTAACAAAACTAAGATCCGCACTAGCCATGGAATGAAAATCATTCCTAATCTGATGGATAAACTTAAGTCCATCAGATTATCACTCATACCTTGACAATCCAGAACATCTGAGCTCCATAAATTGAATTATCATATGGAGAATATTTGTAATAGGAATAAGCAATATTTATATTATTTTGAACAGATATTGTACTATTGTAGATTAGACAGAATTTGAATACAATATAAATGTCTACTTATTGTATAAGGAATTAATATTTACATGAAAGCTAGATGACAAGCAATTCAATCATAGTAAAGTAGGATGTATCATATATAAAACCTCAGTAAAAAGTATATCACACAGTTATTTAACATATTCAACCTTACTGATGATGTCTTTCAAAACTTATTACTTAATATAAATAGATGGTAATAATATTTATACCTAATGTTTATAATACAATGAATTTTACTGGATATATCACAAGTTATATTTCATAGTTTGCCAGCATTTAAGTAACCACTTTGTTTGTTGCTAACTTACTTAAAGCATCAAGTTTGTTTTATGTGAACATTGATGAAAGTTAGTGCATTTTAATTATCAGTGCATCCCCCCCCCCCCCTTTTCTTACACATAAGGATTTTCTTATCTGCCATTTCTTATTATAAAATGATTGAAAGTATAGGTTAAAAACAACAAATTCACTTATTGTGATTAATTATTACAAGTTCCCTTTCCATATTCATAAATTGCCATTTTATGGCACATACTGAAAGTTTTTAGATTTAAATGGCAACATTCTTATTTTGTATAATCAGTAAAGGTTAAATTGAGTGATTATTGTCAATTTAATATTATTTGTTCAGAATGTGAGTGTTACATTCTGTGACATCCCTAGTTCAGGCTTCTGCTGTTTCCCTTGAGCAGCTTTGCCATTTTGATGTCATGTATAAAACATTACTTACCTTGGTAACAGCTTAAGTATTATGTATGGTCAAGATGTGTTACAAAACCACAATTCAAGTTAAAGCAATTGTATGACTTGTTATGCACATTTACTTATATGAGAAAATTATCATGCTTCCCATTGATGTTCATTATAGTGTATGTCATGTATGACAAGTTAAAACAGTACTGTTATTATACACAAGCCCATGTTAGTTAGTAAACTGAGTGTCGATTGTCAATTTAATACTATTTGTTCAGAATACGACTGTTAAATTCTGTGACATTTCAAGGTCAGGCTTATGTTGTTTCTCTTGAACAACTTTGTCAGTTTGATGTCATGGTATAAAACATTAGTTACCTTGGTAACCACTTAAGTATTATATGTGGTCAAGATGGGTTACAAAAACTACAATTCAAGTTAAAGCAATTACATGACTTCTTATGCATATTTACTTATATAAGAAAATGATCATGCTTCCCCTTGATGTTCAATGTAGTGTATGTCATTTATGACAAGTTAAGACATTAGTGTTATTATATACAAGCCCATGTTATTAAATCCTGTCTTTAATATCTAAATTCAGCAGACTGCTTCATCTTATATGACGATTATATATTTTATGTCTAGATTTACTAAAATCATACATTTTATAACTACATAACTATTGTGTGTGTGTTGTTTATTTATTTATTTTTTTGGCTGTTGCTTAGTTATTTGAGAGACCACAACCTGTAATGCTTACTCTTTTTATTAGCTCCTTCCAAGCATGTTTATACAGTCCATAGACTTTAAATTATGAGACCCTTCTAGTTTCTTATTTGTTATATTTCCATCCTTACATACACACATATCAGTACTTCAAGCACGGGCAACAATGCCCATCCAGTTTTGCCAGAATACCATTTACTAGTTCATGCGGTGTGTTTCCAGGCTGTTCCATTTTACCAGCCTGTTCCATGCAGTGGCCACTCTGCTGCTGAACCACTCAACAAACCTTCCATTCCCACAGATATTTCCATGAAGGAAATCTGATGACTCTCTAGCACTTCCCGGCAACTCAAAAACCCCTAGAATCAGATATCCCCATATGCCCAACACATCCGAGCAAGCTCACCTCCCAGACCACTGCAAAGGGTACTGGACAAGACCAAGTGCTTTTAGTCTTTCACAATAACTCAGATTTCCACTCTTATGTAAGTTCTTAATGTGTTTGGACCAAAATACATTTTAAATATAAAATTGCGCTTATTATTTATTTTTTTATCAAGAATCAACTTAATGAGCTAAACAAAGTGTTGGGAGACCATCAATATGTGTACATGTGGTTTACAACAGCCCTGTTATTTTATATATATATATATATATATATATATATATATTTTTTTGTTTTTTTTTTTTTTTTTTAAACCAAAAATGTCATTGCCGAGAATCACCTCGGAGGCTCCTCAGAGCCATTAAGCATTATCGTCACTCTGTCTCCATTACCATAGCAACCTGTGAGTGTCTGTTTCTGTTAGTGTGTCTGTGTACTGCATACCAGAGGCTCGCGATGCACCTGTATCAAAGCTTCACTTAATTGCAATTTTAAGCTTAAATTCCCTCTCTTTCAGCGAGGTAGCAGCCAGGAAAAGAACAGAGAGCAAACAGATAAAAAAAAAACCTCCCGACAAGCCACCACAACAAGGGACAACACAGCCCTCCAGCCCTCCCAACTCTCACTCAGCAGACATACAAACGAACCATTCTCTGCCAAAATATCCCAAATCACAGTTCTATCCACCCCCTTCCCCTGGATCCAGGCTAAAACTCCAAATGTCTCTTCCTAATATACAAGCATCAATAAACCTCGATCACAAGCCACGACCCGCAGCTTCCCAGAGATAAAAATGGCAACATATAACAGCTGTCAGACACAGCTGCATCCACATACACCATGTCAGGTTTAATTAAACAGCACTCGAAGCTATGATACCTTCCATAATTAATATTAATTATGCTTAGACAGAATAATAATGACATTTATACTAGCTGCCAGACACGGCTGCATCCATGCACACCATGTCAGGATTGATCAAACTGCACTCAAAGCTATACCTGCCATAACTGATATTAATTATGTTTACCCAGAATAATAATGACATTTGTACTACCTGCCAGACACAGCTGCATCCACACACACCATATCAGGAGTGAGCAAACAGCACTTGTAGCTGTAATACCTGCCATAATTGATATTAACTATATTCAGAATAATGATGACATTTGTACTAAGAGCTTGCTACTATAATTTAACCAGGATATACATGACATCTCTAAATCATACTTTAACTGAAGAAGACATTAGTCTTCATGACAGCATTTTATTTTTCAAAACACTCTACTGTTACTGCTGTCATATATGATGCTAATGTGTTACATTTGAGTCTGAACTCTGATGAATGGTACCTTGTTGAATTAGTCAATTAATTACTTAAATTATTATAAGTAAAATCAAAGAAAAATGAACAAGATAAGTATTCAGTGAGTTCAAGTAGGTGAATAGAAACTTCTATGTTTGTATTATATGTTGCTTTGTTTGGCTTATATATAATGTAAATAGTAACCCATCTTGACCTACCTTTGTCATTACTGTTTCACAGTTGTTTAAGAAACCCCCTCTCTCTCTCTCTCTCTTTATATATATATATATATATATATATATATATATATATATATATATATATATATATATATATATAGATGACAAGTTATGTACCATATCATTTGTTTCTTTTATTCTTTTAAGAGTAGGGGCCATCCATTCCATTTCTTCTGGGATAGACACTATGTTGTTGTTTTTGATGAATATAGTAGCTTCTTCTAAGTCATTAAAGATTCTCATCTCATTGGCAAACAGTATTTTTATCTTGGCTGGAAAGGCCAGCTGTGCTTTAATGTTGTTTTGTTTCAACAGTTTTATAATTGGCCAGACTTTTTTCCTTTGTTCTAGTATCCTGGAAGAATAATCATTGTCAAACCTTATAAGGCTTTGATTGTATTTTAAAGGTGATTTTCTTCAAGCAGATTTTAATATTAGTTACTTATCCAGAAATGAAAGAAATTTTATAACTATGGATCTAGGTGGAATATTTTTTGAGTTAGAAGCAGGTTTCCTCAGTGCTCTATGTACCCTTTTAATTCCAAATAAAAGTCCCTCTTTCAAGTCTAAAAATTCAGGAATCCAGGTTAAGATTTAAATAATGTCTTCTCCTTCAGTGTTTTCAGACAGACCAAAGAGCCTTATGTTGTTTCTCCTTTCCCTGTTTTCTAAGTCATTTATTTTGTTAAACAGCCATGTATTCTGTTTAAGCAGAAATTCTTTTTGGAATTCTTCCTCTCTGTGTCTCCCTTCATTGTCATTTAGAGAATTCTCTATATTTGTTATTTTTGTATGGTGTTGCTGTAATAGTTCCTTAAGAGTATCAGTCTGTTTTTGAGAATTTAATTTGAGGTTTTCTAAGTAATTTTTAAAGCCATCCATCTTCAAAGATAGTTCCTGTAAGGTAGATGTCATCAATTGCAGTTCTTTTTTCAAAGTAGTATCTGGATGAGAATTCCCTGAGTTGTTCATATTCAGTGACTCAATATATCTCCAAGTTACTTGACAGGAACATTTTTGCATATCTCCACCAAAATTGATATTTATGTAGATTTGTAGATTAGTAGTTTATCTATAGATTTCTGATGTTTTAAACTTGAAAATAATAAAAATGTTCTTATATTATTATGCTAGTTTATGGAGCTCTCAAAATTCACTGCTCTCAGTTGGCCATCTAGACTGCACCCCATTTTCGTTAATTTTATATCCCAAAACACTCAGAACTGTTTCAAATGTTCCACAACATTGAGATGTCCTTTTCTGGTTCCATCAGGTACAAAATAATATCATCTGCAAATAAAGCCACATTTTCTTCATACAAATTATATCCTTAAATTTCTGAGTCCCTTATTTTCTTTGCCAGTGATTCTAACTATAACACAAATAACAAAGGGAAAAGAGAACACCCCTGCCTGATTCCTGTTCATATAAAATGTATCATACAGTTTGATTTTTGCCTATAATCCCTTGCATATACTTATAATTAACCTTATTATTGTATCAAGAAACGCAAATGCTTCCATTGGCCTACTCATAAAATCCCAGCTTACTCTGTTGAATGTTTTCTGTGCATCAAGACCCACCAATAACAGGGATATTTTCTTACATTCTCATTCCCGTTGGATCATCATTGTTCTATTAATGTAATCAAATGTTTGCCTCCCTTTCACAAAACCTCATTGGTCCATATCTAACAATTTGACATCACCTCTGTCATTCGTTTAGCCATTATAAACATAAACACTTTATAATCATGATTTAAAATTGAAATAGACCTATATAAAGCTGGATCAGATGAGTCTTTACAGTCTTTAGGTATTGCAGCCACCACAACCTTTTTCCAAGATGTTGGTGACTGTCCTCCTTTTAAAATACTGTTAAAAAACCTTCCAGATGTTTATCACTTTCTTCCCTCCTATCTTCAAAACTTCCATCATAATACCATCAATTCATGGAAACTTTCCTGAAGACTGGTTATACATCTCCATTTTATCTCAATTCCTCCTATCTTAACAGTTAGTTGTTGAGCCTCATCTTCCTCTAGCCTTGGCATATTTATGTCTGCCATAAATATTTCCATTTGTGCTTTTTCTTGATTTCCCCACTTCTTTGCTTTATGTAATGTTCATAACTTTTCTGAAATATATCTAATACCTTTATAGGATCTCTGGTTATTTTTCTTGTTATAGGCTCACTAAGTTTGGCAACAACCCTTTCCACTTTGCGTCTATATTAGATACTCAAAGTTACTGAACATCGAATACGATATGATCGACGCCATATCGTCGAAGTCCAGTAACATCGAATATCTAATGAAAACATTATATAAAGTAAAAAAAAAACAGAACTACTTGCTCTAAGCAGGGGGCAAGACCCCCTGCGCCCCCCACACCCCCCACTACTTAAATATTCCAACTTCGGGACCGCACTGCACTGAAGTAAATGGAAATCTCCCCTTACATATATTTCTGTTTACCTCTTCAATGTTCTGCGGTTTCACTGTTTACGTGTCAGCAATGTCAGATTCGACATTGTGATCGTTCGAGATTCTGATATAGACCCTTTCACTTTCTGTTGCCTAAGTCATTGTGCCAAAAGAGTTTGTGGTCTGGGGTTATTGTCAAAAAAGCAATCTGTCTAAACTCATACCTATTATAGAGGTATTCTGTTTTTCCTCTTTAGTATTCTGCAATTGCACCTCTTCTTGCTCTCTGAGAGTCCTCTTATTTTGTAATAATTTAATCTTTATCAGCTCCTCTAAATAATTTGTATTACATCTTAACCAGATCTCTCTTGTTGTTCTTTTATTTCTATCTTATTTTTAAATTCCACTTTCATTGTATCCCACTCACTAGCTACAACTCCTGGAGTACTTTCTATCTTCCCTAGTAAGTCCTGGATAATGTCCACTACCCTTTCCTTAAGTTCATCTCTTTTAACAGATAAGTAGGGAAATTCCAGTGTTCCATCTTTATTTCATTACCCTGCATTTTTATCTTTGTAGTTATTGATTCATTATCTGAAACAGTTATTGGATGTGTGCCAAACTTTTCATTTAAATGCACATGCTCCTGCAAAATATAATTTATGTGTAGTCCAGCCCACGTACTGCACCCTGGTGAATAATATGTATTTTCTTTCTGAGTTCTTACTACTGAATTCATGTCTTTCATACCAAATATAATCATAGATTTCTTTAGAAAGCTACCCTCTTTTCTTATATTCTCCTTTCTAGGCCCTCCAGATACATCCTCATTGCTGCAAACCAAATTCAATTCCCCACCTGTAATATTCCCTGATAAATGCTGATTATTTCTCCTAATTTTTTAAGTTTCATAATAGCAGTTTTAGGTGGAATATAAATACATGCTAGAGCAATCCTCATTCCTTGCCAGTAGCTCCTTACTACCACATATCTGCCATTATTATCTTTTTTCCTCTTCTATCACTACTGGAGCTCCTTTAGCAATTAATATAAGTACTCCTCTTTTCCTTTGTCCCTGGTATTCTGCAGAATACCAATCTTGAAATCATGTCTTCATCAAATTCACATGTTCAGATCTTTCCAAAGGTCTCCTGTAACATTGCTATTTGCACTCTACATTTCTCAATACAATTAAGTATTCTTTCATATTTCTATATACCTATGAGATCATTCCTAATCCAAGATAATATGGAAAGTGTTGCCATTATGGTAAGAAGTTTAACATATGGCAGCTATTTTAAATGTTGATTTCCAACTTTTGTGATACACGCTGCCATTAATGTTTAGCAGGTTAATCCTTCTTTGCAGTTTTTTTCTTATCATCAATTTTGGAAACTATGTCAAATTTTACAAGACTTTTTGTTTTAATAATGGTGCAGTGCAGCAGTGTGTGTTTTAATAATGGATGGTGCAGTGGTGCAGCAGTAGCATTGTTTCTTCACAGCAAAAGTTTCTCCGATTTGATTCTCGGCTGGAGTGCCTTCTGTGCAGAGTCTGCATGTCCTCCCTGCATTCATGTGGGTTTGCTCCGGGTGCTGCAGTTTCTACCATGTTACAAAGACATGCATCTGGAGCATTTCTCTCCAGGCCTCTGCTGAAAATTGGCTTCGTTCCAAGTCAGACGTTCCTGGTAAACAAATGTTAACTAAATAAATAAATAAATAAAATAATAAAAACCCTCAAAAAACACTCCAGAACACCTCCATAAACTATTAACTTAACATAAGCACCCATAATAATGTACATCTTCAAATAATGGAGTTTAACACTCCTGTTAAGATCAATTGTGCCAAACAAACAGCTGCTAACACATGTCCTAATTAAACTGAAATTGAGGATATATATGCTAAGAAGCATGGTATTGCCTATGCTTCTACTTACACTAACTGGTGTCTGACTTTTATATTTTAATTTTATCCCCACCCCCAATGTGAAAACAGCTTGCATGCCTTCAAGAAATCATTAATGTTTGACCTTGAAGAAACCAGTGTTCTCTCTCTTTTATTGCCCTATTATCAGCTTGCCTCCATAGAAACATAAGAAAAAAGAGAAAAATGTAGTCCCCTGCTGCAATCTGAAAGACAAGCTGAAACAGTTATTGATAAAGGAAAACTTTTCGGTGTTCTTATATTTACATGTGCCCACCTAAAGATTGTTATTATATTAAGCCAAAGGTCTTAATCCAGACATACACATATGCAAAATTGAAAACATCAGTTCTACATATATTATGATCTATGTACTTTTACACCCGGTCCCCCAAGATCATAGCGTATTAACTTAAATATGCTTTTCTGTAGTTTTTCTTCTCTTTTTGCCTGTAATGCCTACATTTCTTAATACCAAAAGAAGAAAGAGAAGAGAAGAAAAGAAAACAGAAGAGAAGAGAAGAGAAAAAATGTATCTGTTTATTTTAGCAACTTTATCACATACAAAAACAACTAAAAATACTTTACTATAAAATATGTAATTTATATTGTGAAATGTTTCATAAATATATTGCTAACAACAGAAATTGTTTTACTTACAATTACCTTTTGCCTTCATCTTCCCCTCCCCTGAGAGTCCTTCCAAACTTTAATGATATGAAGTGAGGCAAATGCTTTCCAGTTCTCAAGTTTAACAAAGTCAACAAAAGTCCATTCTTTCCATTTTATTCTGATACAGCCATATTTCACAAATGCAATTGATGATTTGTAGTGTCACGTGTTCACTTATTTCTGTGCTGCTGGACTTCTTTCTCTTCATCTCCATCTTCAAACTCCAGATTCTGTTTCAATTCTAACATACTCCTCATTCTTCTGGTTAACTCTGTTTTTTTTTTCCTGTCTCTCAAGCATTTTCCTTTGGAACAGTGGTAAAAGTTTCACTGGCAAAGTGTCTCCATGTGCTTCATTATCAGGAGAATAAGAAGCAGTGTTGTCTTTTGTTTGATGGCTCACTTTTTGTTGGACACACTTGCATTTCCTCCTTAGCCTGTTCTGCATAAAAAATTCCTTTGTTCCTCCAGGAAAAAAAAATATTCTGAAGACTGCTGGATAAATCAGTTTGAATCTCATACCTGCTTCTTGACATTCCCAGATTACTCAAATAAATGTGTTTCTCTTTTGCCTGGTGTACACTGAGTACTCATTTTCCACAAACAATCTACTGCCTCCAACTTCTAATACTTTGCACCTTGGCCATGGTTTTGTCAGGATCAACGATTTCTGCTGGTACGTTTGCACCTTTACTAATAACGATCATGTCTGCTTTCTCATGGCCAAATTTGGAACATACATGTGGTGTGCTCTTTCAATTAACAGCTCATGCAATGGAATAGTAGGTCAGTTGCTTATTTGTGCCTTCTTAAAATTAATAGTCTGTTCCTTCTAGTTTCTCTGGTACAGCAGAAAATCTCAGATTTTTTTCTACATTCTCTGTCCTCTAATACTACTATTTTTGAAAGATCTCTTTTCAGCAGTCTCATACTCAACCAGCCCTTTCTTCATTTTGACCTCTGCTTTTTGCTGTTTTATCAGCTCACCTGAATATCTGCTTCTTCCCTTTTCTCCAGCCTGTTGTTATTTGAGTTGATATGCTCTTTCAGTGTTTCATTTATTTTAATCAGCTCTTAGCATATTTGACTTGTTTTCCCTCTAGAGTACTGGAAGTTGTGTCTTTCACCAATGCTGGAATGATTCTTCCTAGACAGTATTTTCTCATCATTTTCTAGTTGATATTCTTTTAGCCTCTCTTAGTTTCTTCTTTGTTGGCATCCAGGTAGTGTACTTACTAATGAGTAACTGAATTTTACTCCAGCTGATGTTATCATTGGCTGTAGTTTCTCAGTTTCACTGGGAAAGATGAAATTAAGTTGTTGATCAGTGCCCAGCCATTTTGAAAGTCACAGACTAAGATCTTGAGCAGTTACTGTACACAGCATACAAGAAGATAGCAAAGCATACTTCTGAGATCAGTACAACTATTTTCTGCTGAACAACTGAATTTTCATTTGCTAATATTAATAATATTACTACATACAATCCCGGGTACTGAGTAAAGTATCTGTGGTATTACACTGGGATGAAATGGCTAGACTTGAAATGACCTCAGAGCTAATAGCCTAGTAACCTCCTATGATCCTTTGATATTTGGGCTGCTGTGCTGGTGCAGTCATGTATGTCTTAGTACCATTTGCAAATATATAGCCCATAGTTAAATCTTGACATGAGTAGATGACCTACATTTTTATTGTTTTGTCCATGAGCATCTAATCTGTTTTATGGTTCTGACTAAAGCCTGATCGAAAAGAAAAAAAAAAACTGGCAACTGCAAGAAAGGCCCATAACTTGGTGCTCTTCTAAGTTCCACCTACAGTGTCAGATACTGCAACTGTTTTCTCATTCATGACAGTATATGTCTGAGGCTAGGGCCTGTTCTAAAAACAAGGACCACGATGAAAAGGTAAGTTGCACAATATGTACACACAGCTGTGCCAGACTCAATACCACACTGGCTGGTAGCAATTCATATTCCCGTGTTGCAATACATTGCAAGAGCACAAACTCCTTGCAGAAGTTACATGCAAATGGAAAATTAGGCCATAATAACATGCAAATGCATGCAAAGTCATTTAGGGGAAGCTGTGTGCACCAGTGTATGCCTGACTATAAAAGGATAACATACACAGACAATATAAGTGTCTGTGTATATTATCCACACACAGACAATATGAGTGTTGCTAGGGTCAGCAGTAATGGAAGTGCAGCATATGTTGTGTTACTCCTGATCAAGAGATCACATTCTAAGCATGAGTCACAGGCTACCATTTTTAATTTGTGAAAGTGACACTATTTTCACTATTTTCTTAGACCATTCACATAGCTATGGCAGCTTCTGCTGTGTCCAGTGGAGAATGCCTGCATGGTGCATGAAGAAGAGAAATATAATGGACTGGTCTCTCTCCTTCACAGCCATTCCAGGATACAGCTACCTGGCCTTTATGATGATGATCCATTCAGAAATAACAGATGCCTGGTATGTCCTAGCTGAACTGGGGGCATTACCAGGTCAGAAGAATAGTGCAGACATTTCATTTTAAGTTTGATAACCAGGGAAGTCCACTGGGCCATAAAGAGCCCGATTTCAGTGGAGGCCTGGGGAGAAGAGCTCCAAAGTATTGCAAGTTAGATGTTACATGTTACAAAAGAGTAACAAAGATTTGTACAGAACAATTAAACATTTGCAGAAGAATAGTACATCATGTAATAGGTACTTAGTGAGTTAACATTTAAAACAAATGGTTAAGCTGAGTATTTACAGAAAATACATTTTTGTCAATAAGCTCTTAGTAAGTTAACATTAAAACAAATTCCTAGTAGCCCTTTGCAGGTTAAGTGAACTATTTTGCATGGAGAAAGTAACAGAATATTTTTTATGGAAAGTATAGTACATTAGATAGCAGAGACAAAATCAGTCTCAGGGAGGGGAGAGACTGTTTTAGGTTGAGACGAAGCAATAGTAGTGGTAATTGGGGATGATTTCAGTGCAAGGTAGAAAAAGAGGGGGTTGAAAGGTTTTTATGTCATCAATAAAAAGACTCACAATTTCACAACTCTGATTATTTCCATGTATGAGATGACCTGAATGCTACAGCAAGTGAACAACATTATACATATTTTTTCTTCTTGTATTTTATACCATCCTTGTAAATGGTAGGGCTTTGTCAAGGTTTACATAGCACATACATATAGGTACTGTGTTGTTTTCAGTACTCAGTGGCTGTGGCACTTACTGTAATATGCCAAATACACTTATTATGGGTTTCTACAGAGAATTTACACTTCACCATCTTGGTGCTCGCACACTACTAGATGTGTCCCCATTTGTAGCAGTACATTTCTGTGAAGATATGCTAACCGATTAATAGGTGACGCATACCTTCTTGCTGCCTGTCACACAGCTAATCTGACATACGTATGAGGCTAGGGCTTGTAAGTGTTGTTCTTTCTTACCTTATGCTTGCCACCACTTCTTTAACGTGACTCTTTCTCTTTTAACATGAACAGAACAAAAAGAAGATATGAATCATGTTTCCTACCTCAAGAAGCAGTGCAGACTAGTGGCCAGGGCTCCCTACTGAAATGTGGAGACGTGCAATAGGAAGCCCCAGAAAACAGAAAAAAAGATTGAAAACAGAAGAAAATAGTGAATGGTGAAGACTGCTGTTCTTCTTTAAAGTTGTGTTTTGCAGGGGCAAGCCTTCCCCTGCACTCTCTGTGTCCCCCACACATCTGACACAGATCAGCGTATCTCAGATTAAAAGGGATATTTTGAGAAACAGCAGTATTAACTTGGTATATGTAAGTCCACATTTGCAGTCATTCAGTCTCGTTGTTCCAGGACTCACACTAATGACTCCTGGAATGCCAAATGGGTATCAGTGGCTAGACAAGGGTTAGTTCTACTCACAAAACTTAACTTGTGTTTTAAACATATTCAGCCCATTGTTAAGATAGGTTGACTTACTGCAAACTTTCCATTGCGTCACATCCCTGCTGTGCAGATGATAAGTATGCTCAGTATACATCCGGACTGCAGCCTGCCCCACTAAACCTGCAGTTGAGGAGCATGAAAGTGATGGGGAAACCCTGGCCCATCAATGGCAAGTAGTCCAGTACCACTGACTGAGGAGGTCCTGAGGAGTTGAAGTGAATAGTGGTACAGAGAACAGTGGGCTGGTATATAGTTTATATGAAGAACTTCTTAGAGTAGATTTCAGATTTGATCAACAGGCTAGACCTATCAGACCATCAGAGAAGGTATGGTCATTCAACTGCCAGCCTGATGCATTGTGTGGATAAGGTTCAAAGTAATACCACTCTGAGTTAGGGCAGTAGATGGCATTCTGATGCTTGTACCCTGGTCTATTCACCACCCCGGTATAACACTGCCCTCTTGCATCATGTAGTATTCCACTGTATTGTCCAATCCTCCCTATCACCATTTTTCAGCCCATGTCAGTGTGCGTAATCCAATCATTTGATTGTCTTGGAGTGTGTGTCTTCCACACACTATTCTAAACCCTTCCTACCTTTTTCCTTTCATTCTTCCCATTTTCTTAATATATAGGAAAAACAGGATCTAACCCTAAAAAAACAACTTGCCCTGCCTTTCCCAATCTTGCACACTCATATAAGTTGTCCTTCTGTATTTCCCTGTGCTTGCCGTCTTCCCCTCATTTGCACTTTTATATACACCCCTCTCCTTCCCTTTCTTATATTTTACAGATGTCCACATAGCACTGCAATTGCAAATACTGTATGGGTATGCAGCTTTCTAAGCCACATTGTGCCATCTTGTGGAGGGCTGTGCTACCATGTGCAGCAAAGCCTCTATATGTACTGACTTATCCGGAGATGTGGTAGAATGTGAAGTAACATTCTGAGTTCTCAAAAAATTCTAGAAATGTGATGTATGGCCACTCTAGGACTACATCTTGCACTTCTTTGTACATGTTTCACTATATGAATGTGCCTGCTTCACCAGTTAATACACTGGTCATTAATGCAGCCTGGATCACAGTTACCTGCAAGGATGCCTGTCTTGCATTGGATATGTAATAACTGTCTAGGTTACCACACATTCTTGCACCACAGTGCATCTCTAAGAATCCCAACCAGGATATACACTGAAATGTAAATACACAATGTATCATTCCTCACTTCAGATGGCCTGCAGCTGAGAAAAGCATCATTTTGTTTGGGTGGCTGCAGTCTGTAAATCTTTTGAAGGTGCAAACACTTCTAAGTTGTGTATTCATCTATTCAACGTGTGCTTTTAAAAGTCAGTGCATGGCTCATCAAATCTGCTACTTCATTACACACATATACAAAGCTCAAGATTCCCTTATAAATGCATTAACTAACTGTTGCCTTTTAGGACATCTTCTCTTTGATCAGAAGAGGCAAGTATAATGTGCTTCCAGTTATGGCTTACCATAAGGCAGAGATGTGAACAGTTGGATACACGAGTACCCAGCTCCCTGTAATAAACAAAACTAGGTTAGTAGTCTGCTATCTTTGCAGAAATTAAAATTAAACATTTTGCAGTGGATTTTGAATCATACAATTCTGACATCAAGGCTTATTTACTTTTACAAATAAGCCTGCCCTAAATGACCCACTGAACAAAATATCATGTTAATGAAATCCAACTCCAACCTCCCTCACAGTTGGTTCAGAGAAGAATATATTGGTGAGAATGACTTAGCTATGATCATTCCAGATCAAACAATACTAATAACAACCCAAAAGTTCAAATGACCAATATTTTGACTTTTCTTTCCATGAAAAAGCCAACCAGACCAAACAAAGACTATAGTGTGGATTATGCTTCCACACTACCATCTTACCATGCCAGGTATTACTCGCTACTGGATAAATTATTACTTCTGCAACTTGAACTCTATGCCCAAACATCACTTTTCAACAAAAAGGCCATCTGATATGTTTAATAACCCATACTTATATGTTTTAGGTTACCTTTCAGATTCCTTGTATAAGAATTTAACCATATGACAAATGAACATGTGTGAATGGCACATTATAATAATGTTTTGACTAAGGTGATAAAACTGCATAAGTAAATGGCACACACACATAAACTAATGCATAATATGGAAGTATATATACTTCTCAGAAGTTTAATAAACAGGAATTCTGACTAAAACATTTCAGCTGGAGCCACATCTTTTGAAAATGGGCCTGTTACAGCTTACGCCTGTAGAACAGGTCATCATCTATTTTGCCACATATAGAACAGCTTATTAAATGCATTTGGTTGTAAATGATCATAAGACATTTAGCAGTGAATTACAGACATCTAAAAACAGATGTAGAATGCTGAGACTTTGCTTAATGAAAACTAACAAGAGTAGGGCAATAAGCCAGCTGCTCCTACAGACAATTCATGTACAAATCCCTCTACATTCAGTTTCATTATAAGTGCATTCTTTTTACTGCATTGTATTATCATATAACTTAATTACTGCATATTCTGTTCAAAACTATGACACCACTCTTGTGACAGTGTTATGGCCTGTAACAAATCTTAAAAAGTAATACATGTTAAACAATTGCATTCATAGTAACTAGTCATATTGCGGGTAAGACATATAAGAACTGCATGTTCCACATTGAGAAATTGCACAGAAAAAAAAGCAGGGAAAATGCAAAGAGCTGATTTACAGACAACTGCAGAGCAACATGTTCAAGAAGTGATCTCTTCCTACAAGCCAAGCTGCAGTGTAGGATACATGCAACTGTGCAACACATAATGAATGAGTACAAATGCAGTTTAGAGACAGTCATACTGCTTACCAAGGCTGCACAGAGAAACTACATCAATATGCAGTTACAGAGGCACATTTGTAGAAGTAAGATTAGTGTGATGTGATGTACAGACAGCCAGAGTTTCCCCAGCCTCCCATCCAGCATAAGCAAATACATAGCACTTGAGCCTTTATAACCAAGTCACTTTATAAAGCTGCAGTTGTTAGTGCTAAAAACTACCTTGAAAGACAAATAATGTACGGTGTACACAGAACAGACAGCCATCCCTTATATGGCACACTATGTAGGCAACAACCACAAGGCTGCATGCTGGCATTAGTTTATTATACAACATATTGTTGCACCCCTGTAGAACACAGAATTATCTGCTGAATAACAGCCTCATACATCATCATTGCAGCAATGTAACCCTACCTGTCTGTGTGGCAACAAAGCACAGACAGGTGAGGTACAAGCTGTCAAGTCGCAGATAGGCCTTCAAAGTGAAAAGTGCACCATCACCACCACTAAACCAATAAAAGACATCTGTTGTACATTATAACTAGATAAATTCCACCAAAACCGCCAAGGCAAGGCTCCAGACACCATTTGTATTTTTAGTGCGTTCATTCTTTTTATTGTAAAACAAGAACTTTTTTCATAATATTTTTAAACTGCTTCTTTACCTTTAGTTGTATTTTTTGATGAAGTTCTTGTTTTAGAATGAAAAGAACAAATGTGCTAAAACATGCAAGTGGTGTCTGGAGCCTTGCCTTGCTGATTTTGGTAGAATTTATCTAGTTACTTTGTTTGGTGTTTGTTCTACCATGCTTTTTTTCCGGTATTAGTTGTACATTTACATTTTTTAGCAGCAAGGATGCACGGTTTGTATGGCTTTGAGTCCTTTCACTTTTAGACAACTCACCTGTACACAGTTTCAGGGGAAAAACACCTCCCTAGATACCACCTACACCAAATACCACTGCAGGTGCACAGCACACTAGCATATTTCTTAGATGAAATTACTTTGGAGAGACCACTTATGCCCTGAAGCTATGTAGGTAGAAGGCTGTCTGCCCCAATACTTATGTATCCGCTATAAATCCTTCACAGCATCTTCATGTTCATCATCCTCAAGTGCACCCCCAGGAATCTGTAGGGTGCAGTGGTTGTGTGCATAACCTTTACCACAATTTTTATACAATAAGCACCATTTAATGCCACAATTTAAATGAATAGTGTACTGAGCATTTCCAAATGTAATTATGCATCTTACACCAAGGAGTTATTAAGACACATGAGTCTGTTTCTGAAAAATGCATGTATATCATATGAACAAGAACCCACAATTTCATGGGAAGGTGAAGGCTAGTTCTTCCTTCTGTGTTAAGTATTCACTACTAGAGAACATTTACAGATGCATATTTAACTTAAAAAAGCATATCCTCAAACTTATGTCTGCATCTAGATTTAATCACATAGTGTGTAGTATTCCCAAATCTTCACATGACTCTTTTTGTGTCAGTTCTCTGAAAAGATAAAAGTAGACAGATACATGTTATATACCATCTATTATATATATATTATATAGGGTTTACCTTTGAAACATTGAAAGTTGGCTTTACGAACAGCCACTTGGGCGAGCAATTAAACCAAATCCAGACTGTCGAATGTCTCCGAATTTTGAAACTCAGCAAATTGAAAAGCAGATTTGTTGAGTTTCGAACTCAGATATCGAACAAACACTGTAATGCCCCCTGCACCCCCCCACCTCCCCTACTTTAATATTTTAACTCCAAGGTCGCACTACAGTGGGGAAGGGATCCATTTCCCAATCCCCACTATAGTGCACTCCGCACCCACAATGCCAAATCTGCAATGAGCGAATGTCAATGTGCATTCACTCATTGCACATTCGATGCATTATTTTTCAGCTAACTGTGAACTTGAAACCGTACTTCCGTGAAACTGTCTTTCGACAAGCTGCATTTCAACGTTTCAAAGGTAAACCTATATAGACATATAAGTATATAGCAATGCATGCAAAAATATTTAAACTGTGTCTAATTGGGTATTTAGCAAAACCTGGAATACTCCTTTATGGAAGATAATCTCTCTCACCAACACCAAGCAGTATGTTTTGATTTCCTGATTTCCTCACTTGTAACATTTGATGTTGCAAGCTGTGCAGTATAAACAGAAAAAAAGAAGTTATGTCCTTACCATAATGTTCCATCTGTGTTGGCGATCTTCATTCATTCATTCTTGATGAATGGGGACTCGGTTCTGACCCCTTGGAATCAGCATGGCTGTTATACAACTCACGGAAACCAAAAACTCTCGAGCTAAGGCTCTACCCACAATGTCCCTCTCTCCATTAACTCAGATTAAGTTTGCAGTCTAAGTATAGGAAAACAACAAAAGCCCTGTCTAAGGTAGAACCCTACAAAACCCCAGGACAAAGATCCGATCCTCCAGAAGTCCTTTGGAGGGGGCAGGAGGGTGGGATGTCAAGAATAAATGAAGATAGACAGCACAGATGGAACGTTATGGTAAGGACATAACTTCTTTATCTGATGTTGTCAATCTTCATTTGTTCTTGATAAATGGCACACAGTTTCCAGCTACTTTACATCCCCGGGTAGCCCTAAGGAAGGATATTCTTGAGTACCATAGAGCCAAAGGATGGTCTTCCCCTGGAGACCATATCTAATTTGTAATGAGTGATAAAGATATGAGCAGTGGCCCACATTGCAGCTGCACATATTTTTTCCATGGAGGCCTTGGAATGAAAGACAGCTGAAGTGGCTACAGATCTGGTGGAATGCACTCTAACTGGTGCAGGTACTTGGAGTTTATTCTGATTGTATACAAAGGTAACACAACCCTAAGCCATCTTGATAAGGTATCTTTGAAGACCAGTTTATCCAAAGTGGGGCCTGAAAAGGATACAAATAATTGGTCTGATTTTCTAGATAGTTTTGTTCTGCCCAGGTAGAAACGTAACTGTCTGCAGACATCCAGTAGATGCAAGCACTGTTCACCTTTATTTGAAAAATTTGGAAAGAAGATGGGAAATCTATAGCCTGGTTAATATTAGATTATGAGACCACTTTGGGGAGAAAGGACAAACTGGTTCTTAGTGACACTATTTCCTTGCAAAAAATGATATAAGGATGTTTCACACATAAAGCCTGTAATTCAGAAATTCTCCTGGCAGAAGTGATAGCCACCAGGAAACCATTTTTTCAAGACAAAAATATAAGGTCAAAAGTAGCTGCTGGCTCAAAGGGCTGTTGAACTAAAGACTGTAGTATTAGAGTCAAATCCCATGGTACTACAGGATCTTTGAATGGGAGTTATAGATGTAAAGTGTCTTTAAGAAATGTTTTGCATAAATGATGAGACATCAAGGTATGGTCATCAAATCCATTGTGAAAATTGGAAATGGCTGCTAATTGGACTTTGATGGTGGAAGTAGAAGCTCCCATTTCAAATAATGAAGCTAAATATTCCAAGACCTTATCAAATGGTGCTTAAAAGGGGTCTATATTGTTTTATGGGCCCAAATTGAAAATCTCTTCCATTTGCTAAGGTAGAGTTTCCAAGTGGATTGTTTATGAGAAGTGAGAAGCCAGAAGAATCTTTTGTACTGAAGAATGTAATTTGTGCTGCCTGGCAATTAATGGAACTGGAGATACCAAGCCAGCATCTTGAAATTATGGAAATTGGGGAGCATCAATTCCTGTGGGTGAGACAGCAGGTCTGGAACTGGATCCAGAATCCAAGGACTGTGAAATAGGTGAGGCCAAAGGAAGGGGAACCAGACTTGATAGGGCCAATAAGGTGCAATGAGAATTACTTTGTTTCTCAACTTTTGCACTTTTCTTAAGAACTGGAGAATCAGTGGAAAAGGGGGAAAGGCATAAAGAAGTTCCAGGGGCCAATTAAGGAGGACTGCATCTCTCGGGGACTCCCCATGTGGGGGAATTAGGACAAAATAGCTGCTACATTTGTTGTTCTTTGGAGAGGTGAAAAGATCGCAGCAAGGCTGGCCCCAATGACGAAAGATTTTCATCGCTATGTTGTGACTGAGAAACCACTCATGAGGCAGGAGGATGCATCTGCTCAGTTTGTCCACAATCGCGTTGGAGTTTCCAAGGATATGGTTTGCTATCAGAAATCAGTTGGAAGTGATATCCCATTGCCAAATCCTGAGGGCTTCCCGACACGGGGGGGGGGGGTTAGGATCTGGTTCCCCCCTGCTTGTTGATGTACCAGACTACTGACATATTGTCTGATTGTATTGCAACTGTTCCCCAAGGAAGGGCAGACTGACAGGCTTGCAAAGCTAAAAGCACTACCCTCAATTCTAGGATGTTGATGTGCAAATTGGCCTCTTGCTGGGACCAAATGCCTTGGACTATCTTTCCCAGATAATGTCCCCCCAACCAATCTGGAAAGTGTCCGTGGTCACAATGACTTTGGGTGGAGAGTACAAGAAAGTGCAGCCCCATAAGTTTTCTTTTGACTTCATCCCAGGATAGATCCTTTTTGCAATGATTTGTTATTAGAATTAGGTGAGACACTGTATAAGATAGAATTGACCATTTTGTCATCAAGAGCCACTGAAGCAGCCTCATATGATACATTGCTAAGGGTACTAAGGTTATGGTCGCTGCCATGGTTCCCACAACTTGAAGTACCAGATGAGCAGGAACTTTGTTTTGGGAAATGATTGTCTAAACCTGCAACCTTAATTTTTGTAGCCTGTGGATAGGAAGAGAGGCTATACAAGACACTGTATTTAGTCTTGCTTCTATGAATTGTAGATCTTGATTAGGAGTTAACTGGGACTTTTCTTTGTTGATTGAAATGCCTAATGATTCAGTAAGGTGTAGCACAAAGTCTGTGGCATAAAGCAGTAGATGACTGGAGGGGGCGGTAAGGAGACAATCATCTAGGTATGAAAACACCTGGAATCTGCATAGCCTCAAGTGAACTGTTGCCACTGCCATGCATTTGGTGAATACCCAAAGGGCAGAGCTTGGAATTGGTAATGGCTGGCTCCCAGATGGAAGTGGAGTTACCTTCTGGAGCATTTGTCCATCTTTATGCAGTAATACACATCCTAAAGATCTCTAGATCACATCCAGTCATTCTCCTCCAGAAAGGGAAAGATAGACTGAACCATGACCATCCAGAATTTTATCTGTTGAACAAACTTGTTCAGTAAGCTGAGATCTAATACTGGTCTCCAGTCCCCTGTCTTTTTTGGTACTAAAAAGAACTTTGAGTAAAATCTGGATCCTATTTGGTCTGGTGGGACGACTTGGATGAGTTTTTCAAGCAGATTTTGAATTTCTACTGCTGCTAGATCCCTCTAATTGGGTGGAACATCGGGGATTCACTTTTGGGACTTTGGTAAGAGATTGAAGGAAATTTTGTAACCTCTGGTGATAATTCTCTGCACCCATGTATCTGAAGTTATCATGAGCCAGGCTGTTTGGTGCAGTGAAAATGTTCCCCTGACTGCTTCCAGAGATAAGCAATTGGGCCCCCATTTAGGAGCACTGGTAAGGTTATCTGGAGAAAGAATGTCTGGAGCCCTGATTACGCAGACCCCCTTCTGCCACAGGAAGGGTGTCATCCATTAGTACTCCCCCCTCTGCCTCAGGGGGGTATAATCACCACATGTTTCATGAAAAGGCCCTTGGGATTTCTTGAACCACATTTTTCCACTCATCTGATTCCTAGAATATGATCACTGAGGAGTAGAGAAATGAATGCCCACAGCAGAAAGGGTCTTTCTGTCTTTTTCACACCTGGCTAGTGTGTCTGTAACTTTGGGGCCAAACAAAGAAAAAACGTCAACAGGAGCATAGATGAAGAAAGACTTAAAACGTTCTATGAAGTCACAAAAGTACATTCAGGTGTGGCGCCTTATGGCAACATCTGTACCCACTGCCCTAGATGTTCTTTTGTTTGCATGAAATATGAGCCGCATGGATGAGTTTGAAATAGACTCCAGGGTGGCAAGCGACAACTTTATCCAGCACCTTGTCAGGCACAGCTCCTGTGAGGGCATCCAAAAGTTCAGTTATCAGATCCCTTTGGAGTCTAGTGAAATATGCCATGAAATTCAATGACCTAAGACCGAAGGTCGATGATGCAAAGACCCGCTTCCCCAACCTGTCCATCGTCTGAGACTCTCGGTTGGGAGGATGGACAGTAGAACTCTCCTCTGCAAGTTCCTTTTTGGTGGCTGCCACCACCACCATGACATCTACTGCTAAATGCTTTCCCCAATGTGGTTGATCTTCTGGGGTTGACAAAATTGTATCTAGTCTCTGGGGAATCAGTCTATGGAATCTGGAGCCTTCCACACCCACTGTACAATAAGCTTAATAAGGTCATCAGCGAGTGAAGTCACCGAGGAAGCAGATGGGTGGGCACTAAAAGCTTGAAGAACAAAGATTCCTCAGAGAATGGGTTTGAGGGCTACTAATCACCCCTCTGTTTTAGGATTTCTAGGATGTCTCCAAAGGAGTCATCTTCGGGGGTGATCGGGAGGAACCCTCCCTTTCATTGCAGT